>NC_055978.1:27702566-27857566 GCF_018492685.1 Alosa sapidissima | reverse complement strand
CCGATAAGCAAGCTGTTTTTCCAGCCATCTTTCTATCTCTCGTGTTCTCTTTCTCTCTCTCTCTCTCTCTTACTATTTGATATGATGGACAGAGATGAAGATGGTGGTGGCAGTGACCCATGTCCACCTCTCAGTCCCTGGTCAGTTAGCCAAGGTGAAATGTCAAGGCCGACACTGGCTTCCCCTGCAACATGCCAAAATCTGATATATGCATGCAGAATAGTGTAGTAGTATGTAGTGTCACTACATTTGTAGTTTTAATTCACTTGTGGTCTTCTTGCTCAGCATCATTAACCACACATCATGTGTCATTATGCACACTCGTTTGCGTGGCTTTGTTTGTTGTGTTGTGTAAATCAAAGTTGTTTGTGTGTAAATCAAAAATAATGCCATTCCAAATGCATGATTTGCAAAATCATGTTATCACCATGATAAGATGGGCGTCTGTTAGCAGTTTTGGTTTGTGACTAGAGACCCAAAATGGTCAGTGCTTTGAAATGCTTGGCCTCTGAATGGGCATTAGTGCCTGCAGAGGCCCCTAGCTGGGATCACATGTGCGCGCGCTGCCTACGGCAAACCGGCGGCCTGTTATCTCACAGCAGGGCGCCACACTGTTTGGCCACTTCAATGTGATGCAAATGGCATCCGTGAGGAGCAAATAGCTTGTGTTCTGTAGATGCAATCTGTTAGAAGGCGTCTGAATGTGTTTGTGCGCCACCACAACAACATCACAGTCAGATGCTTTAACCCCTTTCTCTGTCCCGACCGTCATACATTTAATGAATTTTGTTCTGCTGGGTCCCCTCCTGTCGAAAAGTTGATTTTGCCGAGTTGATGCTTGTAGCACCTCTAAAAGGTCAGGAGAAACACAATCTCATTAAAACTTTAATCATCAAGAAAGTAAGCATTCAGCATAGCTACCACCCGTTTGTGTAATTGTAGTGACTGAAAAATAAAACTTTGAAAATGGAACTCAAATAAAGGTTGTTTAGCAATTAGTGTCTCAGCTATGCCTGGAACTTTATATGGAAAATGTTTAGAGAATACTTGTTTCTCCCAAGGCGTCACAGGCAACTAAAGAGTCCAACACAAGGTCTATTTCCACTGCTGGCAACTCAACTTTATGGCCGAATGAAATCACAACATTCAAGAAGCAACAGCTGCCAATAAATATCAAGTATGCCTGCAGAGCTAATGAAGGTTATGCAAAGAGCAGAGTTTCTACTGTAGTACTCTCAGCAACAGTACTGTGGACTGGATTATGCAACCACATAGACAATAATGATGATTTACATAAATAACATCTTTTATGTAGTAAAGCTTACTGTTTATGTCACTGTCCCTGATGCTGTGCTGAATTGGCAAATGAAGTCCTGCAAACTAGTGAGAGAAAGGAACCAGAACCAATGTGGCCAATGTATTTTGTGATACTTGGCATTTGGTAGTTTCGTAACAAATTGTGTGAATTATTACAGTAATGAACATTTTCCAAATCTATCATTTTATTTTCTCACAAGGTCTCATTGAATTATCTCAATTACATTAGGTGAGTTAAACCCAAAGATTTTCTAAGGTAATCTATATTCATCATTGGGAAACAATACATAAACTCAACAGAGGAATCCTGAAGTCTCCTGAAATTGTGTAAATGTAAATTTACTTTTCCAGAATGCACATCCACTGTTTGTGAGTGAAGAGGGAGTGTGAATTGCTGAGTGTGTGTGTGTGTGTGTGTGTGTGTGTGTGTGTGTGTGTGTGTGTGTGTGTGTGTGTGCCCTTTGCCATCTCACTCCTGCCACCCCATTCCTTTCTCCCCCACAGCAGGTGAGTCTCCTGAGGTCAATGTATTGTATCTGAATAACACATTTCCATGGTGACAACAGAGCATCTTTGGCACCTCATTTGTGTGTTGTCAGGGTGATGCCTGTCTGTTTTTGGTTGGTATGTGTCTTAATGTGTGAGTGCGTAGGTATGTATGACGTAGGTGTTTGCCATGTATGCGAGTGTAGATATAAATGTGTGTGTGTGTGTGTGGGGGGGGGGGGGGGGGGGGGGGCTACTAATAAGCTACTTTTTCTCTGACTGTCTTTCTGCCCAACTCAGAGGTATATGTGTGTGTGTATTCTTGGTAAAAATCTATCCCATATCATCTCTTTCTTTGTCTCCCACATACACACACACATACACAAACATACACACACACCTTACTACACACATATACACATTACCACACACTGCCCTGGCTGCGAGCACTTTTCATGTCGGTGTAATTATAAAGCTCTTCATGAAGTATATCAGGTCTTCTCAGCTAACCAGGTAGCATAGAGAAAGATGGGAAAACCTGCAGGTCAGACTGAAAAAATACTGAACACTCCTTGGTTAATATGTATTCAGCTCATCTGAGCAAAGAAAGAAGCTGCAGGAGCAGAAAAAACTTTACTAATTAATACTACTTAAACTAATTTATACTTTTATTATCATGTCATGCACAAAGGTGTCTGCTCTGCTAAATACCCTTATTTTAACTTTTACTAACCACACAGGGTCACAATATAAATTGTAATCTAAGAGTAACATCCAGCTTGTAGTAGCTGTATGTGTTTCACAATATGCTTTTGTTTCTTAGAAGGTTTCCACAGCGGAGGTTGTCAGGTGTGACCTAGGTCTGCGAGAACTTACCAGCCAGGAGTGGTTCAAATGGAATGGAATTTTAATGAGCTCCTGTGTAGCTCATATATTTCATAATTCACCACTGCCAATAGGACATGTAATTTGAGGCGGCAGTCGATTTGAGGAAGTAGCACGGCTTTAATGATGTTTTCCATCATGGCAAACTCTCAGGTCTACTGGTCAGCACTCTGCTCTCTCACACATTTACATTCATAATCATTACCAGGCTCTAAAGAAGTGCTCTCCATACTGCATATACGACTGACACCAAAAAGAAAATATCAGTGCATGTATGTATTGGTGTATGTGTGTGTGTGTGTGTGTGTGTGTGTGCTTGTGGGAATGGGTGAGTGAGTAAGTGAGAGAGAGAGAGAAGGTTACATACATACGTGTGTACGTGAGCGTGTTCAAGTGTGCATGTGTGCATGTTAAGTAGAATGAAAGTGCAAGAAATGTTTTTTCTTTTTTTTTTTGGTATTCATTTCTGTCCAAGCCCAGGAGAACAACAACATGTTCTGCATCAAGCCCAGGAGAACAACAACATGTTCTGCATCAAGCCCAGGAGAACAACAACATGTTCTGCATCAAGCCCAGGAGAACAACAACATGTTCTGCATCGAGCCCAGGAGAACAACATGTTCTGCATCGAGCCCAGGAGAACAACAACATGTTCTGCATCAAGCCCAGGAGAACAACAACATGTTCTGCATCAAGCCCAGGAGAACAACAACATGTTCTGCATCGAGCCCAGGAGAACAACATGTTCTGCATCGAGCCCAGGAGAACAACAACATGTTCTGCATCAAGCCCAGGAGAACAACAACATGTTCTGCATCAAGCCCAGGAGAACAACAACATGTTCTGCATCGAGCCCAGGAGAACAACAACATGTTCTGCATCAAGCCCAGGAGAACAACAACATGTTCTGCATCGAGCCCAGGAGAACAACAACATGTTCTGCATCAAGCCCAGTCATTTCCCTTCTCATTTTGTATCCTTGAAGAAGTGTTTTTTTTTTCTCATTCTGAATAACCAAGAGGACAGTGTGCATTCCCCTGACAAATAAGTGTCTGTTTTTTGTCGCCGATGACAAGAGCCAGCAAGAAAGCTGCAAGATAACTGAATAGCAATCAACTAATTGTATTTGAAGATTGTGTTCTCTCTCATATTCCAACAAGACGTACATGAAAGTATTCTTGAATTACTCTCATGACAACCATTTCCAATACATGAATATGTACATCCTTGTGAGATGATTTGTAGATGTACTTGCTTACAATTAAGTTCAAGTAGGAATAGCAGATATATCCTTACGAGCTAAAGTAGAAATACTGTAGCAGATAGTGTATAATATGAACTAAAGTAGGAACAGCAGATAGTGTATAATATGAGCTAAAGTAGGAACAGCAGATAGTGTATATCCTTATGAGCTAAAGTAGGAACAGCAGATAGTGTATATCCTTATGAGCTAAAGTAGGAACAGCAGATAGTGTATATCCTTATGAGCTAAAGTAGGAACAGCAGATAGTGTATATCCTTGCTAAAGGGTGGCATGGCCCAGTGCAGAGAATCATGTATTACCTCTTATTACAACATTAACTATAAACCTATCCGTCAATATTTGATAAAAAATAAAAAAAACAATATTCATGTCCAATAAATTAAATGTAATATCTGCATGTTTTGTGGGTTATTAAGCACACAAGACTAACATCAAAGTCCTGGTTGGAAATGGGTTATCAGGACACAGCTAGGCTATGTGACTGAGGGCTTTGGGACTTCATTTACTAGGCAAACAATGAGGAGAGGAAGTATGAGGCTGGCTATATAAGTGGAAGATGAATGCAAAGACCTTGAAAGGCTGTCAGTGAAGGTCTGTGGCTTGATGATGTCTCCCTTGCCCACACAGGGCATTGTGTGGCATTATCCGGTGATTCCTGTCAGGATGTCTCTTCTCCAGCACCGACTTTGAAACTATCAGGAGTTCTTGTTAGCTCCTACCTACAAGTTACATGAAGTGGTCATTACATGAGGGTTTCAGTAGTTCCCAGTGATGATTTCTTTAAGAGAGGGAGGACCAGCATGGCGTTAGCCTGTGGTCAGGAGGGCCTGTAGAGAATATATTGCCCATAGAAAATATGTCTGGTGCAACATCACATTAAGAGGGAGCTTCCAGTGAACATCCAAACAAATATTGACAGTTGCCACTGTTGAAATGCTCCTCACGACAAAGTGATTCTTGTCATTAGTAAAGAAGTGTCTAATAGCCAATACCATAGACGAACACGGCACTTTACTGAGATTACCATTGATCACTGCCCATTTCAGAGTAAATAATCATTCCACAGAATGCAGAACAATCTCCATTATGTCCACTGCCGAACTCAATAGTTTATGTGCCCGAATAAGTGCATATTAACAGGGATGTCAGCCAGCCCAAATTGCCCCACTTTGGCATGGATATAAAAAATGTAACAGGCGCTATCCTTTTATGTATTACGTTTTGAGCAATATGATGGTTATGGTATTTTGCAGATGATAAATGAAGTACCAGGCCTGCAATAGTAAAGGCATTATTTATTCTGACTCACAACACATCTCTGATTCTTACAGGCAATGTATACAATGAGTTATGCGTGCTGGGTGCAGCTCTGTTCAAGACAGCCAGTGTTGCAATGGATGAACCCTCAGCGGGAGTCTGGGAAAGGACACTTGTTGAAGCTCCTCAGCCTCTAGAGAAGAGTGATCTGCTGCCTTTGCTTTTTTGTAAATGTGGTTTGCATTGTTTTGCAAGGTGAGTTAGGTGTCAGTGATTGTTCCCAGATATTTCAAGTGGATGACCTGTTGAGCAGCAGGTAACCAATATCAGTGAGACGTCCTGCAGGCAGGTAACCAGTGAGACGTCCTCCAGGCAGGTAACCAGTGAGACGGTAACCAGTGAGACGTCCTGCAGGCAGGTGACCAGCGAGACGTCCTGCAGGCAGAGGCAGGTAACCAGTGAGACGTCCTGCAGGCAGGTGACCAGTGAGATGTCCTTGCTCTTATATTGTATCTCATTGGTGTCTATGGAGAATAGAGAGGGGAGATAGACCACACCCCTTGTGAAACAATGCTGGCATTCAGAGCAATGGGAAACAAATGTAATGAAAACCTGGTTAAATGCTGGCTATATGTGTACAACATAAAAGTAATACATGTCAGATTATTTCAGATGGATTGGAACAAAAAAATTTAATACCTTGACATTTAATCAGCTTTTGTTGGAGCAGGAACAACTGACAAACAGAAGTTTGTCCTCCTCCTGTTGAACAGTAAAATTGGAATGAACATGTGTATGTCAAGAATACAGATTTTCCCTGTAAAACTGTGCCCATTTACAGCCGAAGAGAGAGGGTTTGCTCCAGACAGAGAGCCTACCTGCGGCACAGTGCTCCAGTCGAGTCTGCCGCTTCACACACCAAAAACAGAAAAGAAAGCTGATTTGACCACAATATAAATGATGCTAGTTTGCTAGATTTGTATGCTACTGGTGTTTAAGTGTTTAAGCATTTATCTATTTCACTTTCACATCCCCTGTGGTTTCCAACAGCATTTTGCCTATCAAAGCATCATTAACCAAACAGCTGTGAATGCAAAAATCACTCAGGTAGACTCTGTTCAGGTACAGGCAGACTCTGTTCCTTGAGATCACAGTGTATGATTCATCTTTCACAATAGACACTGAACAGCTAAGGGGATGGATAAAACCTGTCACATATTGTCAGACATTTTAATATTCTCTGCTTATCTTTTATATTTGGTTGGAATTAATGCTTATTGATCAGATCGTTCTTTTGATACACCACATGCATGTGCAACATGTGCAGCCCTCTTGGACATTGGCTGATTGGATATTTTTTATTGATTTAATATAGACTACCAATGTATACCTGTACAAAAACTGAACCATCTAACATATAGATTGAAACCAGTGGTGAATGGTTGTGTGTGACCCAGCAGCTGTGGAAACCACATTGCAGACAGCTGACAATGAAATACCAATGGATCTCCATTATTTTAACCCATGGGTCACTGTTTCATTTTAACAATTTCTCTAAATGGCCCCACTTCAGCTGGGTAAGAGCCTTGTGGAGGCATGGAATGAGGGTATAAGTCTTAAAAGAGAGGTTAATAGACTGCTGAAGTATTCCGTCTCCTTGAAGAGCCACTGTTGCTCTCAGATGTTTAATGCGGACTGGACTGCTATCTTCACACGTTATAGAGAACACTCTTATCTGAATGCTGGTTTTGTGCAGTTTCTCCATCAAATGAAGTGTCCTCGTGCTGTCAAAAGGTCTGGAAATGACCAAATCCAAACTCAGTATGACCATTATGAAGTGACTATAAACGGATTGTATGTAGTTACAGTTGCACAATTCTCTCTCCTGAGTGAGTGGGGCATAGCTTTTATAATTACAGTTCAACATGGATGATGAAATTGCACGTGTACAACAAAATACTTCTCAGCATTCGTATGGACAAACTCAACCATTTTAATAATAGAAGGCTTATTGAGTTCTAATGAAATAAGGCAAGAAGTAAATTTCTTACACAAATAAAATGATGGCTCATTAATTTGATCCTATCAAATATTGTTTGATAAAATACAATACTGTCAATTACATGAACATACTGCTTAGAGTTAGAGTAATAAAACAGTCATTACTTTAGCAAAAATGGCACGCCGGCTGAAACAGCACAGCTCCTGTGGATGGAATGTTTATAATATGTTTATCACTGCCCATTAAGTTGAAACAAGCCCCTTTCATTAGATTTGTTCTTTTGTTATTTCACTTTTATCCAAGGTGACCCCTTTAACTTACACGCTATCACAAATCATTACTACTGCATTTGAAACCTCTAGATAATCCAGCCTATCACTTATTAGCAACTGTAAAACTATCCTCTTTCATTGTATTGTTATCATTTCTCATGGAAACTCTCAAAGTGTTAGGTGTAATTACTTTTTCACATGCTAATTAACTCTCATAGCATCTCATAGTATGAATGCTTTTATGACAATCTCTATTCGTTATAAGACGACAGCTATATTGCTAGAAATAAATCTTAACCCTCACATTAGTGATGTTTAGTATCCTGGGAATCCAGAGTTCTCGCGGAAGCATTTGCTCAGCGAAAGACTCTGGCAATGAGTAATGATGCACGTAACTTTTGCCCCCTTGCATCGTGGGGAACCAATCACATCTGTGTATCTGATGTAGGCGGGCCAGAGGCGAGCTGAACAGATGACAGTCGTAGTGTTAACCAATTGCGTCAAAGTCCGGAATCAGTCAGTTAACATTGGTCGTACAGTATAGTGTTATCCAATTGTGTGCAGTGAGATTTTCAAATGCACGCTTGATGCCGCCCCTCCAGTTGGGCCATTACATTATTCGTGGCCAGACCCTTAATCTTTCAGATTAGTCTTATTAGAGATCATTCAAAATGTGTGTACAATTATTTGTGAGTTTGTACGAGACATGATGATAATAGTGAGATATCAGTTAACTTTGGTAGACCTATCCTTGATATCATGACAGAGTACAGCCTATAATACCAATCTTAGACGAAATGTGAGGATGTACTGTGTTCAGTTCACTAACTGTTCTGTCGCTCCTAGAGGACCCTTTGCTCTTCCTTTCTGGACTCAGTGGTCAAAACAAATGAGGTCATAAGAGTGATGGAAGTGAAATTGGAGAAAAATATGATAACTCTCCAGCACAGAAGGGTATAGTGAGGCCCATTATGGATTCAGCAGCATTCATCAGCCCTGGCGAGGTTAGTATGAAAATAATGAGGATGAATGTGATAAAGCTACAAAATATCAGCTTTCAATCACCAGGCCTTGCAGCTTCTGGTAATTGTCCTTGACTTTAATGTTTGATATCTCTTACTCTAAATGATGCAAAACACAAATCAAAAAGGATTTTCCTTTGCTTTCTGCTAGCGGATCGTGAGGGGGTGAGCAAACGCCATAAAGGTGTGAAAAATTGGGTCCCTGTGGCTCATCAATCACATGCACACATCTTGCCGTAGGTCACCAGCCCAGAGGTCTTTATTTTTGAGAACACATCATTATCGTGACAACAGCGTTAACACTGTAAAAGGATTCTTTGGGTGAAAAGCTGGGGAAGGCTTAACGTATTCTCTGTTGTCCTCTGTGTGTGGGTACCCATGATTCTCCTGCACCAACTTTATCCATTTTAATGAACCTCCTCTGGTTTAGGAAAAAGAATTAATTGGCCACATCTACTTTATACTCGTCCATTGAGTCACATTTTATTAGTAATTAAACAACACCAGAAGGCACATGAAACTGTAGAGAAAGAGAACCAGAGAGAGAGGGAGAGAGAGAGAGAGGGGGGGAGAGAGAGAGGGAGAGAGAGAGAGAGAGCAAGGGAAGGGGGATGAAGAGAGGGAGAAAGAACTTTGGTACTGAAAGACAGTTTGGGGGCCAAAGAACAGCAAATCTGTAAAATCATGACTCAAAATGGAGCCCTGGACTACAGCACAAACAACTGCTTGGTATGGAGCTCAACCTCAGTGATGTCTGCAGACTGCCTCTTTTAATAAACACAAGCTCTACATCAGAAGTGTCTGTCTTAATTACCCATAAAAACAACCACCTAAGTGTTTTCAGCAGGCCTCCTGCAGATCCATGGGGAGATCAACAAATGTGAGAATAATGAAAGCCTGCTCATATTCACCCTCTCCCTCTCTCTCTCTCCCCCATCCTCTCTCTCTCTCCCCCCATTCTGTCTCTCTCCCTCTCTCTCCCCCATCCTCTCTCTCTCTCCCTCTCTCTCTCCCCCATCCTCTCTCTCTCTCCCATCCCCTCTTCTCTCTCCCTCTTTCTTCCCCCCCTCCTTGAGATGTTCCTGCTCGGCTTGCATGAGGCTGTGGAGATGCAACAGTGCAGCACGCTTATTTCACTCACAAAGAAGCTTAATTAGGCCCAGAGTCAGCCATGGGAGGAAGCCAGGAGCAGCGGCTGGGGAATCGTCATCTGCTCCAGCAACTCATCTGTACAGCAGTACAGCAGTACACCGCATGGCGCTCAAGTACAGCAGTACACCGCATGGCACTCAGAAAACCAGTCAAATTAAAGGTGCCATGTGTAAGAATTGAAGTAAAAATATCCAAAAAATAAGCTACACGCATCAAAAGAATGAGAAGAAATAAGGGCGATGATGTCATTGAAAAAATGACAAGGTATAGTGCTGCAGAGATATCAACCTGAATTAGCATGCTAAATTACTAGCCACAGCCCGACAGGTGTCATAATACCAGTTTCGGCCATGGGAGGTGGTATGCGGGCAACATAACCGCCAGCCAAACTGCAATACACGTGTCTTGGTTGTTACTCTGGGGTAGACCAACTCACTTTCTGGAGGTATACTGCCCCATCTTTTATGGAATGTGGAGTATGAATGGATTTTTTGACAGACATTACACATGGCATCTTTAAAGAGAGAGAGAGCCAAACAGAGGTGACCTTCTCTTGACTGAGTTCTCCAGGGTGCCACTGGTTCAAACAGAAGGATGGCTATGGTTTTTACGATAACGTCTGACATGGTAAGATAGGAAAGTATATGCAATTTAAGTATGTTCATTTGAGTCATTTTATTGTGAACTAAAGACTCTTTTTCAGATACAGCGCATTGTTTTATAGCCTCGTGAGACCATCCTGATCTCGCGTGCTTCAGTTTTCCACTCGCAGATCAGTCTGGCATCTTTCCGATAGAGAACATTTGGAGCACTTCGCCAAACGAACGGCCAATCAGCGTTGGTTTTGAGGCGGGTTTAACTGTGACGCAACGAACAACATGACAGTATCCACAGATGAGATGAGAACATGACAGTATCCACAGATGAGATGAGATGCCTACCGTGAAAATTTGTTGGGGATTGTCGATGAGGTTCATGTCACATAATGGTAAGTTTAAAACCGGTAAAGTTAGTTACATTACCTAACTTAATTATATGTTAAACGAAGGCATTAGAAGAACACTTCATTCATCTGATTGTGTTAGGTTTTTAGTTCTTAAGGACCCAATCGCAGACAGCTCAGATCAGTGATAAAGTTTTCTTTTTTTCTCAGATTGGTTGATTTTGCCCGTCGATAACCAACATAGGTGGTGATAGACAGATGGTTTATCCAATCAGCTAACCAGTATTTTCCCGCCTTCCAAAAAGTTCTCCAACGGAAAGTTCCCAGATGGACATGGAGAGCAAATGCGAAGCATCCATCTGCCGGAGTCAGGCTAATTGTTTTACAACACATTACCCCTTAAAGGAGTACCGTCACACCGGTGTGACGGGAATGTTGGGGAATTAACATTCTAAAGAATATCTGGGTTCATTGAATTCAACATAGAATTTTAGAACCTTCAATTGTTGCGGAACTTAGAATGTTCAAAAACCTACACCTTTAAGGGTTAAGGAAGGAAAATGACATTTTATGACAATTTCAGAAGCTTTCATTACAGTCATGAGGAACCACAAGAGGATCATCTGTAACAATGAGGATTTGAGAAAGTGTTTTAACAATGCCCTCCTCTGCTTAAAATCCTGCTAACATTTCGTGAATCACATTTAGGTAGCTCAATTCCCTTGGCAATTGAAATGAGCAAACAAGCCAAAGGAGAAAAGACCAACTCACTCCTCCTACACAAAGATAGAGACATTCCTTCTAATTAGTGATAGAGTTTAATGACAGAATTTATATGCAATTGATTAAAAGGATAACACTCTTATTAGAGTTTCGTGGATGAAAAGAGCACATCAAAGTGTTAGTGTAATTTTGCTGTGTGCATATTAGCATGCATTATTTGCTATGATTTAATTTGCTATCTTGGAGGGAATGAATGATAGTGCATGCACTGAGGCATGCACCAGAGGGAACAGAGAGACACATGTGTCGGTGTGATTTGCCTGATGAAAGCTAAAGCATAGATGGAAGGGATGGACTCCCGCCGCCTGTCTCTCTCCTAGAGCGGATCAGGTGTTTGGATCCCTGCAGAGGGCTGGGCCCATATGGTGCAAGAACTCAAAATGTGTCCACACACACACACATACACACACACATGCACACACACACACACACGCACACACATACACACACACACGCACACACACACACACACACACACACACACGCACACACACACGCACGCACATACATACACACACACACGCACACACACACACACCCTTTCTCTCTCTCGCTCTCTCTCTCTCTCACCCCCACACACACACACACACACACACACACCCTTTCTCTCTCTCTCTCTCTCACCCACACACACACAAACACACATACACATACACACACACACACACCCTTTCTCTCTCTCTCTCTCACCCACACACACAGGGAAAGAAAAGAAAAAGGAGGACAAGAGACATGAATAACAAATAGTTTGGCCAAACAAACAAACAAACAAACAAACACTAGAATCCCATGGACACTGCCGTAGAGGGCAAATATAGAGCCCTTCATTTATTTGATCTGAAAGCTCAGGCAAAGATTGTTTTCATGTATGATGGTTGCGATGGTTTTATACCATGCCAAATTAAACATTTAAAAGATTTCAAGGATAAGAATCATTATACTTTTTTTTCTTAATTTGATTAGATGGACGTTGACTGTGATGTTGGCATGGTACAGCATTGCCCCCAGTCATATAGGTGGAGAATGCACTATATCCTAAAAAGCTGATGGAAATACCACTATAACTAACCATGTACATTTGTGTGAATTTGTGTTCAGATTTTTATATTCTACAGTTTCATGTGGTACATGCAGGCCTCTTATTGTCATTGTCTTAACTCTTAACATTTATATATTTTGTGCCGCCCCCCCCACCTCAGACGTATGCCTGTGTAAATGCACACAGCATTAAGCACTTCAAATACACAGCATTAAACACAACAGTTCAAATATCTATTCTCCATATTAGAATTCATATTTTATTGGAAACATGCTTTGCTGTTGTTTATGTATGGCTAGCTAGCCTTCCCATCAGCGCGGCTCTGGGATGATTTTAATTGAGCTAGCATTATCCCCTGTGCAAATTGCCAAGCTGGGAAAATTAGCACAGGCAGCAGTTCACTTTGGAGATAATTCATCAGAAGATGAAATGCTTAAATGCAGAAAAAGAACCATTTGTAAAGATAAATGTGCATTTTCTCCTTTCTCTGTGTGTGCACTCTCTCTCTCTCTCTCTCTCTCTGGCCTAATCGAGCTGACAACACAACAAAAGGAAAGATGATAACAGATCAGAAACTTCCCTTTTACCCGCAGCTTCCAACTCCCATCCTATTGTCAACCCCCATTCAGACACACACACACACACACACCCCATTCTCCTTCTCTCTCTCTCTCTCTCTCTCTCTCTCTCTCTCTCTCTCTCACACTCACACTCACATTCAGACTCTCGTATGTACAGTATGCACACATGTATGCACGCATGTATGCACGCACGCACGCACACACACACACACACATACACACACACACACACCGGTACTTTAGGTAGGTGTACTTTCACAACTCCCTCTGATAGAATGGCAAAGCATTTATGACTTAGGATAGCAGAAAGACTAATTTCACCACAATATACAGAGCAGCATGCAAAACTGAATAGACTAATCACATTGGATGAAATGTATTACTCTCCAGCCTAATATACAGCCCAACCCTCTATTACAGTAAGGTGCTGTAGCACTTTGTGCTATCTAAAAACAGATTACCATCAGCCATTTTGAGCGTGTGTATTTTTATCGCTGCGGATACTGTTTTCAGGGGAGAAAATCATTAGAGTGTATAATTTTAAAAATCTGTTCCGCAGTCGACTCATTATATTGTCTGATTTAGGACATTTCAGGGAGCTCTGTTTCAAAATGTGTGTTTTTCATTTGAAGTCTGTTGCCTGGGCCTCTCGCTCTCCTGATAGGGCTTCAGTGGGAGACAGGTCAGGCTGCTCTCTGCCCCCCAGCCCATCAAAGCGGGATCCGGCGGCCTTATGATGTTTGCAATCCGCACCGCACTCCTGTGATGATCAATGGTGTGTCAGAGTGTCTAGGTGAATTAGCTGCGGAGGTATATGCCATGTTAATCTCCATCTAAAGGTCACTTTGAAGACGATGACGAGGGCCGCCTGGGCAGGCGAGCGCACAGAGCCGAGGCGGAGAGGTTGGAGTGCAGCCCGGTGCTGCTCCCCTCGTTGGCCATGATTCATGTTGGATCAGCAACACGTTTACAAACAGGGAGATTTCCATTGATTTCATTGTGTGTGTGAAAGAAAATCTCACTGATGTGCCACAACATCAGCCACCTCTGCTAACACATGCGAAAGAAATGTGCAAAAATGTGGCTACAGGCGTTTCACAGGTCTGAGACCTGTGACTTCACGTCAGTGACTTATGAATGAAATCTTGCTTGTCAGTGATATATTCCTAAACAAAGGCAAACAAGCATGCCTGGAATGGTAGCTGTCCAAGGTCCTGAAATGTCTCTCAAAGGCAGAGCCTAAGGATCTCCTCAGACTTTTCCCACGGGCTTACAAGAAGCAATAGACATTAGGAGATCATAGTGAAGGAAACGGGTTGTGAAGTGGAAGCAGGAGGACACGGAGCATGTTATTTCAATGTCCTCTCAGGGAAGGAAACAGGACACACATGGCCTTGCAGCTCATCCAGGAGACACTTCTCCTGAACTCCCATTACCAGTGCCATAAAATGGTGCCATGTGGTGGTAATCCCTTTTTTGTCTTAGGTAAATAATGGGATTGTCAGCTGCTAATGTCTACCCTGAAAAATGGCGATGTCTTCCTCTGGTTGGGTTTATCTTAAACCTATAGTGGGGCTGGCTGAAAGGAAGTGCAGCACCAGCACAGATAATCTCTATGTGCCGCGCACTGTTCCGTTGAAAAGAAGCATCCCTTTGATTCTCCAATAGGGCTTTATAGTTCTCTTTGCACACACATTATATCGCACAAAAGATAACCACTTAGAGCAGATTGGATTTGCTATGCTGGTACTTATGGATGGCTTTTCTGTAAGTGTGTGTTTGTGTGTGTGCGCGTGTGTGTGGTGTGTGTGTGCTTGTTTGTGTTTCTCTGTGTGTGTGTGTGTGTACTGTGTGAATGTGACTGCTAGAGAATTAATGTGCTAGAGAATTAAAATGTACCAGTTCAGAGATCAATCAGAATTTGAATGAAGCATGTGGCCACAAGTCTCTGTATGGTTTATTAATGTGTCTGTGTCTGTGTCTGTGTCTGTGTGTGTGTGTGTGTGTGTGTGTGTGTGTGTGTGTGTGTGTGTGTGTGTGTGTGTGTGTGTGTGTGTGTGTGTGTGTGTGTGTGTGTGTGTATTCCTTACTGACCACTATGGTCACATGTCATGCTTAAAAAGCTCCAGGCTTTCTTAGCACTCGTCTTATCGAGACCTTCATGACTGAATTATACTGCATTTCAATTATATTTTCCTTCTTATGCAAAGATTACTTTCTCAGATAATAATCAGAAGCCAGGTTCCAAGTAGTAATGTTACACAAGATACACAGACGACAAGATACACAGAGCTACGGCAGAAATAGTTATAATGTCATACGCACAGTGCAGTTTAGTATGTACCCTCATCTACAAATAAGAAAAGTTGAACACTGCTTCTACACTGCTTCACTACTACGCTTCACTGAGCTTTGAACACATTGCTTGGCAACAATTCTCCTGCTCTGTTACAGAAGCAGAATAGCCTTGGCGAACATTTTCATCTAGTGCTGAATATTTTAGTCACTGCTTGGTAATTGTCATTTTACAGTTTCAGTGTTTTATTATATGCTAATGCTATTCTGGCAGACATTAAATTATTGGGAAAGGGAATAAGAAGCCAATTTACTTAAAGTTTAATCTAGATTGTTCCTTTTCAAGACTAATCTCAATTGAGTTGTTTTATGTACGGTCAAAAAAAAACAAAGCTTCAGACTGAGCCATCATCTGTACTCTCAGGAGCAAGCCCCTGCCGACAGCAACAGCAACCTCAGGGTGTGCACACTTTGGCAAAGCTGTCTGTAGTTTTATTATCCTATACTCAGACAGGCCTACACAGCTCTGTGCAACATACTGTCATGTAGCATAACTGTTCAGCACATCACTGAGACCACAGCAAATAACCCCCCCCCACTGTACATGTCCACACACACACACACACACACACACACACACACACACACACACACACCTTACTGTTTCCTCTCCCCCCTGTGAGCGAGGCAGCTCCAGTGCTGCCCTGGCGCCTGTGGTTATGCCGGTAAGGCAGGCAGGCAGGCAGGCAGACGCAGCATGTTGTGCTGTGTTTCCCTTTCATGGGTTTTAATTAACAACCTGGGAATTTCCAAATTCCGGGGGAGAGGGGGGATGAATAAATGAAGGCTGCAGTGAGACAGCTGTTGTGCGTCGCGCTCAGAGGACGAGAGGCAGGAGAGAGAGAGCTACTGAAATGTGTCATGCTGACATCAATCAGCATATATTTATTTGTTTTTTCCCTCCTTTTTGGGTGGAGTTTTTTTTTTTTTTGACAACCTACATAAAGCTTCAAAAAATGCACCTTCATTTTAGGTCCTAGCCTTGCAATGTGCTATTACTCAGCTTTTTCACTCTGAATGCAACACTGGCACTGCTATTTGAAACAAGTTTCTCTTATCTCTCCCTGCATTTCCCCATTTCTCTTTTGAATGCAAAGCTTTATCTCCAACCCAAAATAACAAACTGGCCTTGTTTATCATTTTCAGCGCAGGTTATGATTTCACATTGCTCTCTTACATATTGAGATAGCACTATAATTTTACAGCAATCAAACCATACGGACCCGTTAAGGTCTTCGATGAGAGCAAAATAGCTGATGGCACTTACTGATGACACCAGTAATGACTCTCCACACATTCCATGTTGATGACTTTTACACACTCTGCATCCACCGTGGACTCTGCTAGTGTGTCTGTGGAACCGTATCGGGAGGTTGGTGCTGTAAGCGATCACGGCGATTATGCACGGCCACAGCTGGACTTCATAAAAGGGGCAGGGAGATGAAGAGGAAGCGGACACATGAAGATGGCGCGGAGCCGCTGCTGGGTTAATGGCCGCCATGTCCCACGTCACCCACGCGTCCTACTGCGGATGACTGACACAGATTGGGCCATCTGTGGAGCATGGCACTGGCCCGTGGCTCGCTGGAGAGACCCTGCTCTACGGGGCTCCGGTGGCTGCTGTGTGTAACTGCTGAGGCTGACTGCGGTCTCGTCTGGCTCCCCCGTTCCCATGGCGCCGCCTTGCCTCGGACACCTCTAGCCGGGAACACAGTGACCCCTGTCTGCAGACATTTTTATGTGTTCAGGAGATGGCCGCTTGTGAGAGCAAAGAGAGGAGGACAGAAGGTACAAATATGTTATTGGAGGGTATGTCACCCATGAGACCTCATAGTCTGCCCAAGGAATACATCAACAGATGCAACCCACATGTTATTGTATCTGTTATTACATTCCTCCACTGTACATTGGCTCCCTGTCAAACACAACACAACACATTGCGCTAGAGATGCTCTGCACCAAGATTACATTTGGTGTGTGGGGATTGTTGTTGTGATGCAGTAGAGTTTGACCCAGGTTGCATCAGTAATATGGATGTACTCTAACTGTGCCTATACTGGCGTGACTTGCAGGCAATGCATACAGTATACTCTAGCACTGGATCATGTGAGTGTGCTTGATTCTATTTTAGGATTCTCTCATCAAAATATCTGTGACACTGCGAGCTACCTGGCTCACGTATCTGCATTGTACTCCCTACCTCCCTACCTGTGAAATTCAAATATTCATTATTTATATAACGAAAACTAGTGATGAGAAAAATAATAAACCCCTGAAGGCTGGTTGATATAAAAAGCAGATGAATCGTGAATACAAAAGTTTTCCCTCCATGTTGGAAAACTATGCAAAAACCTATGTATAGCTGTAAATGAGGAATATATGCATTTATTCCAGAGGTCCTGGTGAGAGTTTCTGCTGTTGGTGCACAATAACTGTCAACCATCACATATCAATGCTGTTTCAGCACAGTCACTGAAACACACACTAACACTGAAACACACGCGCACACGCACACACACACACTCACACACACACACACACACACACAGAGAGAGATAAAGAGAGAATAAGAGAACACAGACACAGGCTGGCAACAAACACTTATATAAATAATGTACTTTATGTGGACGTGTTTGCGGTGCATGGCAACTGCTGTGAGGGCACTGATGGTGGCTTTTAGAGTCAGAGAGAGAGTCAGAGAGAGAGAGTCAGAGAGAGAGAGAGACAGAGAGAGAGAGAGAGAGAGAGAGAGAGAGGGAGAGATGCCATTTGATTTACAGCATCTTTAAGGCGGGAGTAAGGGGAGCCCAATGTTTTATTCACCAACCATGTGAACAGCAGGGAGAAGCGGCCCAGCGCTGCACCACTCAGCTTCTGGCTCAGGTTGTGTCAGGGTGACGCAGGATCTTTCAGGCTGGCTTCAGCTCCCAGGATCACACACACTGAGAGGCCCCAGAGTGAGGGTGTGTGTGTGTGCGCGCGTGTGTGTGTGTGTGTGTGTGTGTGTGAGAGCTGTTTGGTGGATGGCCTCTCTAACCTCTCGGTGAACCTCGGCGAGATGAATGAGTTGGCACACAAGTGTGCGGCGGCATCTTTAGACCTCAGACGAGTGATTCATGGCCCCCGTGATGCTGACGAATGTTCATCTTCACAAATCACCACGGCAGCTCCATTGCTCTCAGCCTCCTACTCTATCCATCTCTTTCTCAATGTGTGTGTGTGTGTGTGTGGGGGGGGGGGGGGGTGTGTATGTATGGAATGTGTGTGTTGTATGTGTGTGTGTGTGAGTGCGTTTGTGTGCGTATGTGTGTGTGTATGTGCGTGCATATGTATGTGTGCACTGTTTTTATTACAGGTGTTATCATTATCCTTATCCTTTCAATGTCAGTGTAAACAGTATGTCTCTTACACATCTGTGTGTGCATGATAGCGGGAGATATAAAAGGACTGGAGCTACCTGGAGAGGAGGTTCACCTGTCATGGTGTGTGAGAGTGTGTGTGCCAGATCAAAGGAATGAGTCTTGTTTTTTTAGTTCCACCACTTCTTGGCTTCTTCAGCCATATGTGTTTTCGATTGGCCTATGCTTTGGTTAGCCCTGATGGTGATCTCCTAGAGTTTTGTTCTTTCAAAAACCTCACTTGCAAAACATGTCTGATATTTCGTTCACATTTATAAGATACCCTGCTCGGGTTTGTATAGAGGAGAGAAAACCCGAGCAAAATAAATTCCTATGGCAACCACCTTGCCCGTCAGAGTCGTATGTGGCTAAGGCAGAAAACAAATTTAATAAGGTATCTGCCAAAGTTTGTCTAGAAGAAAAAATCTGTGAAATAATCTGTGGTTCCTTAGGCAGTCCAGTCAGCATGGCATTTTGGCTAAAGTATTAAGTATATTAAGTATATATACTCTTTTGATCCTGTGAGGGAAATTTGGTCCCAATCCGTGAATTAGTGAAACACAGCACACAGTGAGGTGAAGCACACACTAATCCCGGCGCAGTGAGCTGCCTGCATCAACAGCGGCGCTCGGGGAGCAGTGAGGGGTTAGGGGCCTTGCTCAAGAGCGCTTCAGCCGTGGCTCAAACCGGCAACCCTCCGGTTACAAGTCCAGAGTGCTAACCAGTGGGCCACGGCTAAAATATAAAGGATTTTAAGATGGTTCTGTATATGTATGCATGCATGTATGTACAGTATGTCTGTATGTATGAATGAGTACACAGTATGTATGTATGCATGTATTTATTACATTACATTACATTACATTACATTTGGCTGACGCATTTTTAGCCAAACCGACTTACAACATGGTAAACAGTTTAAGTTTTAGAGCAGTTCTCAACAATTTTAGGACAATTTACATTAGAGTACAGTAAGAATAAGTGCATCAGTGAGTGCTGTTTTTAATAGTTACTTGTCAGTTTAAGACGGCTGGTGAGTGCTAGGATCAGCACGACTTGTTGTAAGTGTTGCTATGAGAGGAGATGTTCTCTAAAGAGCTGGGTCTTCAGGAGTTTTTTGAAAATGGAGAGGGATGTCCCTGCCCTTGTAGGAACTGGTAGTGTGTTCCACCAACGAGGAACAACAGATGAGAAAAGTTTGGATTGGCCTGAGCGTACCGGTGGTAGAGCTAGACGTCGTTCGTCTGAGGAGCGCAGCGGTCTGGAGGTAGCGTATATCTGTATGAGGGCATTCAAGTAGGTGGGAGCAGAACCGGAGACTACTTTGTAGGCAAGCGTTAGAGCCTTGAATTTGATGCGGGCCGCCATAGGTAGCCAGTGTAGCTGGATGAGCAGCGGGGTAACATGTGCCCTTTTGGGTTGGTTGTAGACCAGGCGCGCCGCCGCGTTCTGGATCATCTGAAGTGGTTTCACTGCGCAGGCTGGGAGACTTGTCAGGAGGGCGTTGCAGTAGTCGAGTCGTGAGGTGACTATTGCCTGAACCAGAAGTTGGGTAGCATCTTGAGTCAAATAAGTCCTGATTTTCCGTATGTTGTAGAGTGCGAAACGGCATGACCGGGTGACTGAGGCAATATGATCTGAGAAGTTTAGTTGGTTGTCGAGAACAACTCCTAGATTTCTGGCAGTCCTGGTAGGTGAAACAGCCAGGGAGTCAAATTTGATGTTGATGTCGTGGTGTATGGTAGCTTTAGCTGGGAGGACCAGCAGTTTAGTCTTTGAGAGGTTCAGCTGGAGGTGGTGTGCCTTACTGTATGTATTCTAATTTGTGAAGTTTGACAGCAGAACATTTCTACAATAACAATGGTAGTCATAACTAATGGTGCGATAAGGACTGTTTTTTTCCCCCACCCTCTAAACGAATTGGGGGAATCCAGAAAGCACTGAATCATTACTGGGTTATCAGTGGCTAGTTGACTAGCAAGCTTAAATTCATTCCCGCCAGTCACAGCACTGACTTTCATCAATGGCACTGTGCCGCTGAAGAGACAGTAAGCCAACATACTGTAGTCAAAATGGTCAAAAGTCCATTAGCACTAACTTGGGCATAGGAATTGTGGGCATGTTAATCAAGTCATAGTTACTCAGAGGGCAGAGGCAATTCAAGTGGACATTCAACCCTCTGCATGAAAAGTTGCCTCCTGCCATCAGGGATAATGAGATAGATTATAGAGATAGAACAGATATAATTTGTTCTGTCAACTGCTGGATATTTAAAGAAGCTGTTGGTCTACTTGCAATTGCATTCTTTTTAACAAAGGACTAATAGATTCATAGTGTTATCTTATTTTATGATGTGTATTGGTTTTGTTAACTACTTTTTACAAACCAAATTGACTCTCTGGGATAATAAAGACTATCTAATCCAAAACTAAGTAATAGCAATTATATTGATGCAGAATTAATATTGAGATACAATTTTGGGGATGCCAGATGCTACTATGACCTAATTTAATTATAGCTCTCTTGGTTTGAAATGCAACTATCTGGTTAGCCTACTAGCTTTAGCAGCATACAATGGCTATTAGGTTCACTTGTGTTTGGGGAAATCAAAAATGTCACTCCATTATATTTTGTTAATGTCCAGTTCATTTCTGAATGTTGTACAGTAATTGCACATTACACACTGCACATTATTATAGCTCCCATGGTTAGTTCACTCTTGGTATTTGAATTGCTAATGGTAGTAGAATAGCATAATATCTAGGTGCAGCAATTAAGAGCTACTAAGAATGCCCAAAGAAAACCACACCACTTCCGTCTGGAGTCCATCTTCTGGGTGCAAATCAGGAAATGAACTTGCTGGATGACACCTTCAATAATGGAAGAGAGAGTAGCAGAGGAAAAAAGGAGGAAGTAGGAAGCTGAGCTGGTGCTAGAACAAGTGACGCAGAGAAAGAGGAAGTGGAGTTTTAATACCCTAAGGGGAAAAAAAAGTGCACATCTCATTAAGAGCCCCTTCTTATGCATAACTCATGAGGGAGTGGAGATGTCTTTTTTGTAATTCACAAAATCAAACAAGCATGCAAAGAAACTAAAACTGCATTGTATGCTAGTTGGAAATGGGAATAGAAGTAACAGAAGATTCTGAATAGGATGGTCCTTTCAAGCAGTCTGAGAGGAAATGGGAGCATTACATTCCTCATATGCAGTGCACAATAGGTCAGATTTTCCATCCACAGACAGCACAGCCAGACAAGAGCTCCATGGACTAACAAATATGCCCACACACACCTCAACTCACCCACACATCCTCCTCACACCCATGGATACGCACCCATGCACACTCTCTTGCTCTCCTGCTACTTCTGTTTCCACACACACACACACACACACACACACACACACACACACACACACACACACACACACACGCACAGGAGTGTGACCTCATCTCCATCACAGGTGGCCTTCTGCCTCGCACTGGGGTCAGCAAAAGCCTGCTGACACCTCCCTCACTTCATTCTGCCGCTGTAAATTGAATTTTAAAATACAATCTTCCCCTCCGTTCGATATTGATGTGATGTGATTTTTCCCTCCCTCCAGCCTCGCAAAGCTGAGGAGAGAAGGGAAAGGAAGAGAGGGATGGGT
Organism: Alosa sapidissima; assembly: GCF_018492685.1. Taxonomy (NCBI): domain Eukaryota; kingdom Metazoa; phylum Chordata; class Actinopteri; order Clupeiformes; family Clupeidae; genus Alosa; species Alosa sapidissima. The sequence continues at coordinate 27,835,162 of NC_055978.1, read as the reverse complement.
GAAGAGAGGAGGAGGAGGAGGAGGAGGAGGTGGAGGAGGGGTGTGTGGGTGTGTGTGTGGGGGGGGGGGGGGGTGTGTTTGGGTGAGGGGGAAGGAATCCTGACTGCTGCAGATGTTGTTCACCCCGAGAGGAGCACAGCTCAGCCTCACAGCACATTTAACTTGCCCCGAGCCACTCAGGGTCAGGACATAAATCCCCACGTAAAAGGCCAGGGAGGTTCAGAGCGGCCCGCTCTGTGGGGCTGGTGTCTGGGTGGTGGTGGTGGTGGTGGTCCAGGCTCTATTTCATCCCTGAGGGGACGGCCCCACCTCAGCCACTGTCCCCTGCCCGGCGGGTGGGGCTGGCGGTGGTGGCTGGAGTTATTTGCGGGTGCGTGATTGACTCATGAATCTGTGAGATGGGAACAGGCTGCACAGGCAGCTCCTTCTCGCGCTCCATCAATCAGCAGCGGCTTGCTGCTCTCGCGCCGCTTGGCGCGCCTCAGCGAGCTCCACGACAAGACAAGCCGCTCTGTGACAGACCACCAACACAACACATTGAGGGATCTCTGAGGTTTCTTACACACCCACAGCCATTTAAAAGCATCACACACCCAGTACAACATGTGATATGATTAAATATATTACTACTTGGTGGCAAGTAGAAAGCACCCTGTTCTACTTTGATCAAAGTGCCTTTCTTTTTCCCACAAACTAAAGCAGTGAAAATAGGTTGAACAAATATGGTGCAACCTTACATGTGCCATGAGATCACGTGCCTGGTTCCTCTCCCACATCTAAATGATGCCATTACTTTTTCATCTCGCCCTCTCAGAAGAAATATGTCACCGGCTTGTTGGCGCTCCCGCCTGCTGAGTGACCACATATTTCGGTATGCAGAGAGCCTCCTGCATCAGAGGCGCGCTGTCCCTCCACTCGCGCCGTAAGCAGGGACTAAGTGCCCCTCTCTGAGCGCCGCTCTGCAGCAGCGTCCGTCTGCAGGGAAATTAATCATTTATGGAGATCGGACCAAAACAGCCACTGCAGCCTCCACACTTACGTGGTTTCTAACCTCTCTGTGCCACCCTACTTCCAGGCCCCTGTGAAACAACCCCTCACCTTGTTTCTTTTTTTTTTGTAGCAGAGGTGAACCAGGTGTGGTTGCTGAGAGAGAGAGAGAGAGGGCGGGGGGGGGGGGGGGGCAGTGGGCCAGGGGAACCTTCCGGAGTCCTGCCGTTTCTCTGCAGTGCCCCACCTGGTGCTGGAGCAGCAGGTTGTGTTGAGCAGGAGCTCAGTCCTGCGTGCGTTTTGTGCGTGCGTGCGGCGCATACCAACCACCTCCCATCCAGCAGCCGCAAGATAATGATGAAGAATGCTTCAGTCAGCTGGGTCATTAGAAGCACATTTCAAACCACCGCAAGCCTCAGAGCGCCTCTCTCTTTTCTCCCCCATTCACCACCACATGTTAGTTTACCTCTGCCACCACACCTCTACCAAGACCATTAGAACGGTGAGAAAATGAATGCGGGATTAGCGTGTCTGTACGAATACATAGCAAGACGCTGTCTCCCATATATGCGGATCCCATCTCTGAGCATTTATGGATCGTGGCGCGAGATGTATTCCACAGAACAGGGCGGCGCGATCAATAGCAGATCTCTGGAGGAGAGGCTGCAGTGATAAATGATGGTGTGCATGTTGAGTGAGCTGCTGAGGCCTGCAGGATGGCCGCTGATTTAATGGGCCAATTGTTGATAAAGAACAGGAGTGCAGCTGTGCATTTTACTGTGTGCTATGGATCCTCATGTGTGAGTCAAGCTACAGTACAGTAGATAAAACATCGGGCCAATTTGACTCCATGGCTAAGCACTGCAGTGATTTGACCTGAGACCTCCCCTAGGAATAGTGGACCATCTCCTTAGGATGGCTGCGCTCTCTTATTCAAAAAGGCAAACAGCCGGGTCTGTTTTCTTTTGTAGGCCAGTGGGCTTCATTCTGAAAACCATCACAGTCTGCACTCACCGTCTACCATTCAAAACAATATTAGCCACGATAGCCTGGGGCCACTGCTCCTTAGTGGGCCACTGAGTCTGTGTGCTCAAAGAAATGGTCATCTCCTCTTCCCCTCACTCCCCTCGTTCATCTTGTTTTGCAGCCCAGAGTGCCTTGACCTCTATCAGACGAGCTGCCATGTGATGAATAAATAAGTAAATAGTTAATGAATAAGTCACAAAGTCGCTCAGTCGATATTATTTACATGCTCCCCCTGTCATACTCCCAGTTCGTATTCATTCTCTGCTCCTCAGAGGCTGGAGAGAGACGCCACTGATTTGGGGGGTGTTCAGCAGAAGCCCTGACATATACATCGCGGCAGCAAGGTTGCCATGGATGGAGTGCCTCCTACATTATTAATATGGACACAAAAAGCGTAGGATATGCATGAGAATGCAGTACCGTTTGCCCTTAACCTTCAAACGGGGCAGAGCAGAGGCAGGCAGTGGCCCACACCACAGGAAGCGAGGGGGGGGGGGGGGACAGTCCAGATTGAATTTTTTCTCTACCCCAGCCCTCATACAGATTTAAGTCTGCTCTGCAACTGCTCATCACTCAGCTGATGCACCTCAGAGTCCTTTGATTGTGTTAATTAAATAGTCAGTGCAAAAGCCTTGATTTAAAGTGTCAGGGTCATTTCTGCCAACTCCCTCCTCCCATCCAGTAATGTCATCACTTTAATTCCTTACCATAATTTGCATATAGATGATTACATTTGTAGCTCGTCTGACTCACTTGGCAGAATTTGTCTGGAGAGGTGAGGCTGTCTGCTGAAATATGAGGAAGCACACAACCAATAGACCACATGCTTTTAGATCTCTAGCAATTACTTGTACAAATAGATAGACACAAACAAACAAACAAACAAATGCACATAATATCTCTCTACCACTCTCTCTACCACTCTCTCTATATATATATCTATCTTTCTCACACATACAGTACCTTAAAGACACAATCACATATTTTGTGTGAAGTTTCTCAGTATCTCTGCAGTAAAGGGCACTGATAAGAGTTTGGTGAGTGTACAGTATGTACTTCTCACCTCTGTAGAATAAAGCCCTCCACCCTCTGTAGAGGTACTGTATGTTTGTCAAGCAGAGGGCCACAGGTTTCCAGCCTGGTTCCTTCTGACTTTGTCAAAGTGAGCTCAATCTTTTAAGATTGAACATTGGTCTGGGGAGTCTGCTATGTATTTTCTACTGCACAAGAGGCGTGATCAACGGACATAGTTCAAATGACTCTGTGCGCAATTGGATAGTCATTCACCAATCTGACCAACGAACCGGGTGACGTTTGCAGAGTGACGCGAAAACTCTCGGCAGGAAACTTGCTGGAAACTTCTAAAACAAAGATGATTTTTAATACTTCAAAATAACATTTGATAAATGAACCTTACATTTTTCAGTAGCCATGGGTGTGTAGATTTGGTGGGTGCCTTATTTCCGCCGCACTTGGCGAAAGAGAACTCTCGTCGCGAAATCAAAATTCCACTGGAGCTCCAAGCGGATTTGTACATGGACCCTTACAACACTGTTTATAGCTCTTCGAGTCACGGTAAAATGTCATTTTTGGTACATAGCTAATTTAGATACACTTATGGGGTGGGGGCTTCCGTTTCTTTAGAGATCCACCGTCTTGGTTTGTATAGAAATTGTGACACATACACGTAAAAGGGCAGAAATAGGTGATGTTCCATAGCATTTATCAGTGGTCTGCAGAAGCAGCAATGGCATCGAGCAATTTTTGCAGGTTGTGCAAAAAAAACATGAAAGTGAATGGTATTTACACCCACTCGATCAATTTGTTTGCTAACCTAAAATAGACATTGAGCATCGTTGAGAGGTTAAAGGGAATTGGATGAGAGAGACTTTGCCGTCGCTTCTCTGTCGTCATCGTTTTAAACCTACCAATAGCGTGCTAGGTGGATAAGCCAGTTTGTGATTGGTCCCCACAAAATTATAACGGAAGCAGCAGAGAAAGATGCACAGGTTTCCAGCCTGAACTGCAGGGCGAAAAAAATAAATTGGCGGCAGATCAGGCTGGGTTTACCCAGTCTACTTAGTCCATGAGCCACAGGGGGTCGTCACTAGCACTTGGGGGGGCAAATTCTCACTATATTTTTCTGAAAGATACATATCTCTGGAGTATAAAATGGTATGATAGCAAGTTGGATCTTGTAGCTTTGTGGCTGTACAGGCCTTCAAAGTTGACCTCTGATTTGAAAAGGAAATTCCGCCTATTGGCTTTTTTTGTTAAAACACTCATAAGAGCCTAGAAAATAATACAAATCTTATTATTACTGATGCATTTGTGGTGTTTGATGTTGGCATACATATTTTGACTCATTATGTGATTTTGCTCTTCATTTTGGTTGATTCAATTCAAGATTTATGTGCAAAAAAAAGCTAATTTGAGTTTTCAGAGCAACATGTTATGGCAATACCTGAATGCAGACCTTATTGATCATTACTATTCTACCCTCCTTACTTTCAATTGCGAGTTGAAATTAATGTTAAATGATGACATACATAGGTCTGCAGAACAAATGTTTTTTTAAATTGTAGCTGAAATGAGTACAAAGGATCTTTAATCTATTCATTGAATTCATCGTCAGAACAGGAGCACAGAGGATGCCATCTCTATGGCATTTCACTCTGCCCTGTCCCACCTTGACAATAGCAACACCTATGTAAGAATGCTGTTCATTGACTTCAGCTCAGCGTTCAACACAGCTCAGCTCCAAACTTATCACCAAACTCAGCGAACTGGGCATCAATACCTCCCTCTGTAATTGGATTCTGGACTACTTGTATTGCATTCATTGTGTCTACACTTGAGATAAATACGTTTGTTTTTTCTTTTATCACATACACATATATTGGTAGATGTTTTTTCTTTACCTTGACATGTTTCCATCTTCATCAGAAGGTCACACGGTGGAGTAGTGTGACGCGTTTTTATCAGCTGATGTTGTTACGGAGGTGGGATCCACCTGTCAGTCTTTTGACAGGTGTACCACACCTCCTGCTGTTAGTCAGCCGCCCCCCAGGATGGCACTCCAGGTATGGGAGAGCATATACGCTCCCTCATCTCTGTTCATCGTCTTTGGGCTCCACTTTCTTATTTCAATCGCCTCCTTTATCCAGCGGTGGTATCAGTTGTTCTCCTGCTTAAAGGAGAATTCCGGTGTGATATTGACCTAAAGTGTGTTGAAACATGATACCGAGTGTGAACGTATGTCTCATAGCCCATCTCGGCTTGTCCCCTGCACTCCAAAATTTGGCGCTAGTTAGCCGATGCTACCAACAGCTTTTTCAATGGTGGTGCTTCGGCATTGGGCTAGCCATGCAAATAAATCACTGTTTTACACCATTTACGAGGCTCAATGTATCTCCACACTTCATTGGTAGACTTCCGAGGGCCCTGACATTTAAAACGAGACAATGAGAACTTTGAAAAAGCACTGGTAGTTTACTTACAAGACGATTTATGCAGACAGCATCTTCACGAAGTTTAGCGTTTGCAGCCATCTTGAATCGAGTAAGAATGAACATGTATGATAAGGGATCAGATTCCAAAAATAATTCAGTGGAAATGCATGGATTCCAGTTTCTTCCAGTAGCAGCGGTGGTATCAGTTGTTCTCCTGCTTAATGACTCTGGCATGCAGGAGGTGTGGTACACCTGTCAAAAAACTGACAGGTGGATCACACCTCCGTAACAACATCAGCTAATAATAATGTGTCACACTACTCCACCGTGTGACCTTCTGATGAAGATGGAAGTATACGTCGAAACATGTCAAGGTAAAGAAAAAACATCTACCAATAAATGTGTATGTGATAAAAGAAAAACCAAACTCAGTCTGTTAGGTTAGATAATCACACCTCCTCAGCCATCAAACACCAGTGTACCACAGGGATGTGTGCTGAGCCCTCTCCTCTACTCCCTCTTCACCTACGACTGCACACCTGTACATGGCTCTAACACCATTGTCAAGTTTGCAGATGACACTACGGTGATTGGGCTCATCAGCAATAACGATGAGATGGTCTACAGGGAGGAGGTCCAGCACCTAACATCGTGGTGCACTGATAACAACCTGGCTCTCAACACCAAGAAGACCAAAGAGCTCATTGTGGACTTCAGGAAGTCTAAAGCTAGCACACACACACCCATTCTCATCAACAGGACTGAGGTGGAGCATGTCACCAGCTTCAAGTTTCTGGGTGTCCACATCTCTGAGGAGCTCTCTTGGACCCTCAACACCTCTACCCTGATCAAAAAGGCTCACCAGCGTCTCTTCTTTCTGAGGTCCATCTGTCTCCTCAGATCCTGGTGAATGTCTACCGCTGCAACATCGAGAGCATCCTCACCAACTGTATCATAGTTTGGTATGGCAACTGCTCTGCCCACGAGGCACTGCAGAGGGTGGTGAAAACTGCCCAACACATCACCAGTTCCTCACTTCCCTCCATCGAGGCCATCCAGGGCAAGCGATGCTTGTGTAAGGCACGTGTAACGGATGCCAGCTAGCTTAGCTGTGCTTGTGGAACGTTGGTAAACCTCACTCCCCGATGCCTCAAGAGTGCTGCTGGCATGCGAGCCAGTGGCCTGGGCTATTGGCTCAATTGTTAGCGCGCTCGCCTCCCGATCCGAGGTGCTGCTGTTCGTGGGTTCGAGTCCGGGCGTGTGCAGGGCTGAATCGCGCAGGTTCAACACAACGCAGGTTACATTGGTGCCGTGACCCGGATCGGGAGTGAGGTTTAGGGGGGTGAGTGTAACGGATGCCAGCTAGCTTAGCTGTGCTTGTGGAACGTTGGTAAACCTCACTCCCCGACGCCTCAAGAGTGCTGCTGGCATGCGAGCCAGTAGCCTGGGCTATTGGCTCAATTGTTAGCGCGCTCGCCTCCCGATCCGAGGTGCTGCTGTTCGCGGGTTCGAGTCCGGGTGTGTGCAGGGCTGAATCGCGCAGGTTTAACACAACGCAGGTTAAACGCAACGCAGGTTACACACGCATCATCAAAGACTGTTCTCACCCCAACCACAGACTGTTCACTCCACTCCCCTCCGGGAGGCGTTACAGGTCTCTCCACATCCGAACCAGCAGATTCAGAGGAAGCTTCTTTCCTGCGGCTGTCACCCTACTGAACTCTAGCTCTGCATCCCGGTGACATCCAACCAACTAAGCACCCATCACCCCCTGCCCCGCCTGATGCCTCCTTGCCTGTGCCTGTTGAGGTGTCCACGACCATGGCAACCTTGACAGGGACAACAAGGAGGCGGACATCCCCTAGCCCCCCCCACAACTGCACTACCCTATCCCACCCATCTATCCCATCCATCTATTTATTTACAAATGTACATACTGTAATTACACTTATACTGTACATAGCCATATTCCACTGCTTTTCATCCTGCACATACACTTATTATTAATACTATTGTAATGTTACTGTTTCTGCACTACAATGGTACTGTTACCACACTGCACATAGTTGTACATACTGTACATATCTGTCTATATGGTTCATACTAAATATCCATATTTATTCAGTTTTTCTGTAATATATTCTGTTAATACACTGCATATATCTATATTGTTCTTACTACTACTATAATGGTACCACCACTACATTGCACATACCTGTACATGTTGTTCATACATTGTTCATATTACAGTACATAGCCATATTTATTCTGCTCTTATAACTGCTAATACACTGCACATATTTATATTTAATTTATGCTACTCTAAACCACCTTTTGCAAAACAACTGTATACTACTGTCTACACTGCACTATATTTCTTGTCCTGTCTATGCACCACCTGCCTATACTGTGTATATCACATTGCGCTTTTCTGCTTTTTTGCACTTCTGGTTAGACGCAAACTGCATTTCGTTGTCTCTGTACTTGTTCTCTGCACAATGACAATAAAGCTAAATCTAATCTAATTTACTCTAAAAAAAATATCTGCCTCTGCTTTGCCTCTTTACGGATCATGCTATGAATAGCAGCAGCAATGTCTGCATAAGTTGAGACATTGTTATTGACCTTCTGGACCAGAGACATTCCATCAATGATTGTTGCTGTATTATATTCATCTGGAAGATTATCTGATAGTGATGCAAGTTTCTGCAAATGCTTTGCAAGTGCTGCTTTAGAGGTTTTCCTTGGGGTCCCCTCAGGTGTCGCCAAGAGGGTGACAAAAGACTTCTCTCATGTCCAGTCTTTAACATGATGGTCTTGCCATGTGCCTGTGTTTTCTTTTTTGACTCATGCTCGTAAATGTCTTTAATTTTTGCTTTGTCAATGTATCATGGAATTTGTACTTAGGTGTATCTGACTCCAGCCTCTATGTCATGATCTTTGCCTGTAGTATGAGCCTGAATCAGATCATCCCTAACCTCTTGTGTTGCTTTGCCTGCTGTAGATATGCAAATGAACTCATGTTCCTCTGAAAATGGATTGATCCAATTTCAGTTTCTGTCTCATCTCATCAGAACTGTGTAGAATTTTTAAAACTGTTGTAAATGTATGTACTTGTAGATCTTGGAAAATAGTTATTATTTCTTTTCAATGGAAATTATTTTAACATCAGATGAAAGACAATTTTAAGTATGATGATGATAATAATAATAATTATTGGTCTGCTAGACAACAAGTACCAAAACATGATTAGTTCATAGATTTCACATGTAAAATTCATTTTATACAACCCCACCCCCATCTTGCCTGTTCATAATTCTGAGAAATTCTTGAATTGTGTGCATGTGTGCGTGTACATGTTTATGTTTATGTGTGTGGGTGTGGGTGTGTGTGTGTGTGTGTGTGTGTGTGTGTGCGTGTTTGTGTGTTTGCCTGCGTATATGTGTGTTTGTGCATGTGCATGCATGCGTACATATGTCTACTGTGTGAGTACAGTATGTGTCATACGTATGATTACTGTGAATGTGTTGGATTACTGAAATGGGTTGACATGGCCCCTTGAGATCAACATACAAAAAAAAATGGTCCTCCTAAACCTTACGGTTCTCGAGATATTCACAGAAAACTGTGTCTGCCCTACCCTCCTTTCGGGGGGTGCAGTCCAGCGGGGGGGCTACAGATCAAAACGAAAAACGATGGTTCCATGCTATCCATATGGGGTTACATGCACCCCGGTCTTTCAGTGTCCCGGGAATCCTTGACGGAAATTTGGACATGCGAAAAAGAAAAAAAAAAGAAAAGAAAAAAATCTGACTAAACCTATATGACCGCTTCGCTGCGCTGCGCTTCGCTCCGCTGCAAGTCGGGGTTCTGTTCTCCCTGTCGGGACTTATTTTCTGATAATTACCGGCGGACAATACATTATCCCTTACTTAATACATAGGTCCACTGTAGTATGCACATAGGTCTCTATTTTATTTACAACCACAACATTTTGCAAGTTTATGTTGTTTTGGTTTTCCTCCAGTCATGGTCTATGTGCTATACAGCAAATAGAAATATGCAGGATCGTTCACCACAGTGTCCATGGATACACTTCAGAGAAGCCTGTAATGACAGTCTCCTAATCAATCAAAGCTGGAGAGAAGAGGCAAGAAGATGAAACGGCAACAACAATGCCTTCAACTGCCGGTGTTGCAGGAGAGGGGTGAGGAGAAGAGAGGAGAGGAGAGGAGAGGAGAGGGAGCCCCTCCAAACACGTCTGCTTGAGAGAAGTGGGGGCAGGACAGTGACACTGCACCCAGAGCACATCCTCTGAGGGACTCAACAGGGAAGAGGCGGAGGAGACAGGAGACAGTGCCGTGGTTCACTGGCAAAGCGTAGTTCCTGGGCTTAATGGCCCTGTGTGAAACACCAGCTGCCATTCACAAGGCAAGCCAAGCGTTGGACAGAGAGTGGGGGCGAGGTGGGGAGACGGGTGGGAGTGGGATGTTGGGGAGGGGGGGCGAGGGAGGTAAACGGAGAAAACAGTGTGCCCTGCGCTGCATACAGATTTCCGTGGACCGTCGAGAAGGAGGAGGAGGAGGAGGAGGAGGAGGAAACCATTAAATGACCATTAACATCCAGGCTAAACTTTTTATTGCGCTCCATTATGTGCTCCACAGTCATAATAATTCATAAAAAGCTAACATAAAATGCTAAACCAGCGCAGTGGAACAAAGACTCCACATGAAAATTATAGGCTGAAAGTAACAGTGAGCCCACAATATACTGCCCTGCTCACATGCTGCTTTTGAATTCCAGTCACTTCCAGAGACGCGGAGCACAGGTGGGGGCAGGGCCGAGTGGAGCGCGCTAACAGAGGGGGGACGCATCGGCGGCGCTGGGTTAGAGACTTAGCTCTGCGTCCTCTCTGGGGAGAGCCTGCTCCTCTCCTCGAGGATGAGCTCCTACTCACGCAGGGGACGGTGCACAGCACAGCGCCACATCCAAACATCCAGACTGATTTTACTCGTTTACCGCAGTGGCCTCCTTATGTAACCTGCATCCATCTCTCCTCAGCGAGCAACACTCTTATCTATCATACAAAACCAGAAACTCATTTAAAGCATGCCTACTTGTCTGGATGTTATCGGCTGTCTTAGAGGCTAGGTTGTCCTCAGGTGGATGGCTCACGGGTAGTTTTCTATCTGTAATGTAGAGTTAAATTGATTATCCATATTTGGATATTCCCGGCACAATTAAATAAAAGTGGTGGAGAGAAATAATGAGAGATACTGTCTGCCTTTATCGGAACATGTTGACCTTGTTAAATTACTCAACCACAAATCTAGCAAAAAAACAGGGAAACAGGGGCCATAATCTGTTAAATCTAATAAGGTGTCCTCTGAAGGATCAGAGAGGGGGTTCTTTAAGCGAATCAAATGGCATCTTGAGGGAGTGGTACATCCCCTCGGTAGGATTGAGACCAGATACACACTGCTTATGTGTAAAGGCAGAGCCAGCTACAGTACAGAGGAAACACTCTGAGCTTTTCCTCATGTTGAACACAACATAGTCTCTCATAGCCAATATGTCACTGCCACAGGAAACAAGGGCAGAGGGGGGTGGGGGGGTACGATGGTGAGGTCATGCAACGCGTGCATACAAAAAGATGTTTTGACAGAGCCATCATTATTTTATCGCTTCAGGTCAGTCTCCAATAGTGGCAGAGATCCATCTGTTTTTTGTGCCACTAATCCACGAGAAGCGTACTGTAAATGTGTGCTGGCAGCAGAGCGCAGTCAGAAGTGACAGCCTCAGCACAGAACTCACATGCATAGCCAGCCTCAACTCCATCTTGAGTGGAGACGGGGACAGCTCCCCCAGAGACCTCCTGAAAGCACACGCTCAGAGCAAGCAAGATCACGCTGCTGTGTGCTTGAGTGTGTGGTGGGTGTTGGTGTTGGTGTACGCACTTGGGTGTGTGAAGGTTGTTTTGAAAATCTGTTTTATAATCATTTTTGGTACCCTAAATGTGACCTTGGATCACAAGATCTGGGTACAAGCTACACAGAAGCTATGATGGTGCTGTATGAGGTGTAATTCCTGTTTGTAGGTAAAACAGCCTTCATGGCTAAATCTTTGTGATTTTTTTTTTCCGTGCACACCCATTTGATTTCAATGGCAAGTAAAAATCTTGTCAACTGCCTAACTAGCATTTTTGTCTGAGAAAGATCTCTGAGAAACACTGAGATTGTGACCCTGTACATTCAGAGCACAGTGATCTCACAGTAATCAGTTGGTCATATTTGGCAACAGAGTTGTGTACAGCTTAATTACTGTAATAATGCACAATGAGATGAAAGCTTTGGAATTCCAAGAGATGACAACTCCCAAAACGTTCAACTTTTGTCACAATTTGTCTCACAAAAATACAAATGAAACTGATATTCCTTAGAGGTAGCCTGTATGTAGATACCTGAAAGCATTGTGAAACCCATGACAGATGCGTGGTGTTCTTGTGAGAACAGGCCGCTCATCTCCTAGAGAAAGAGAAGATTACCTCCTCACTGGCAACATAATATCTTCATTTAAGCTTGAAGATGATATGTGTACATCCACCCACATCTTAATCAATTTCTATTATTTCCATATAATGCAAACACCTCCATCTGCCATCAGGATCACTCTTTCCTGCTCCACGAGCGCCCACTATGTACACTGCACACGCAGTTCCCATGGCAACATCGTATGGGTTGGCATCCATTTCTAATCTGTTTGATTAGGTGGCTTGTTCTCTCAACTTCGGATGTTACCTTTACATCACTGATACCCCAGAGATCCTGTAATAACTTCCAATAAACATCATAAACCACAAACTTAATAAAGATCCCATTGGGTTTCAATCGAAGTCTATGGCAGGAGTCTGTGTCTATGGCTAGAACTGTATAATAATAGTTTTGAAATGTGCCATTTTTACCTGGTGCAAGTCCCCTGAATTTATAAACCAAGTTTTATGTTTGCATCTCAAACATTTTAGTGCACCAACAGGTTACATTTGAACGAGCATTAATGCATGTAACATTGTAACCATTACATTTACAGTATTCTGAATTAATTTAGCTCACCCAGTGATGACCATTTCTGCAATACTACAAACAAACATGAAAATATGCACATACCATACATTTTGTCCAGTATTTACCAATGATGGTCCAAATGATCTTCAGATCAAATTCAGCTTTGATCAGATCATATTTGGTTGGCTTATGATGGTCCAAATGATCTTCAGATTAAATTCAGCTTTGATCAGATTGTGATTAGTTGGCTTATTGTATTTGGTTGGCTGATTGTGATTGGTTGGCTGATTGTGATTGGTTGGCTTATTGTATTTGGTTGGCTGATTGTGATTGGTTGGCTGATTGCGATTGGTCGGCTTATTGTTTTGTCCTCTCTAGACCACTGGGGGGCTGGGGGTGAAAGTTGACGGCAAAAAAAGAATGCAAACCATAAAAAAACCAACTACTGGTGAAATTAAGCATGACAGGGCCTGTAACTATCCTGTTTGGTAATGAGTTTAGCCTGTTCATAAGCTAGTGAATTTGGGCTATAATTGGGTCTTTGTGGTCAATGCAGATGACATATTTGCTAAATTTCCACCCTTGCATGTGGAATTCCACAAGGTTCAATACTTGACCTATTCTCACTTTATTTATTGCTTTATTATTGAGATAATCAGAAAGAAAAGGCTATTTATGGGACCTTTACGTTAATGATATATTTCCCTCTTAATTGTGGTCAAGACAATTTCCAACCTCTTCTTAACTGACTTGAATACATCAGACTCTAGACAGTAATGACCTGCAAGTTTAATGGAAATAAGGTTATTGTTATTTGGGTCCCCTGACATTGGCAGTGTACTTGGAGCTCTAACCACACCAAAATCCTGTAGCAGTGTTTTTGTACTACTGTTGGAGTGTTTTAACTTAAATTGGAAAAAATTCAGAGGCAGATATATCTGGTTGTTATTTTTTCTTTTTATCAGCTGAGAACAAAAAGTGAAATTGTCCTATCCACAAAAGATTGTGAGAAGGTGATCCATGTTTTTATACCATTGCACCATTAAACAGCACTATACTCAGGAATAAGCCACACATCACTCACCACTGATCCAAAGTGCAGTAACTAGACTTTTAAAGACTATTTGACACATTACACTTGTTTTATTTTTAGGTTCAGGATTAAGGTTTTCTTGTCATTGTGTTATTTAGTCTCTTATTCTTTCTTGTTTATTGCTTTTATTTGTTTAGTGTTTTCAATCTCTATTTCTCCAAGTTCCAATTCTTGGGTTCTTGGTTTTCATTTGTCAATTGATTATCCCCGACTGAAATTACTCTGGAACAACTTATTTTGTTTTTTCATGTGCTATAAATAAATGTGACGTGACTATAAAAGCTTAATTTGTTTCAATTGGATTGTGTATATTCATTGCCACATGGTGTTTACTGTGTGTGTGTGTGTGTGTGTGTGTGTGTGTGTGTGTGTGTGTGTGTGTGTATCCTCTGCCTCTAGACCTCTCCAGGGTGGGCACAGGCGGGGACACTGCTGACGACCCCTGAGAGTGCAGGCTTGCTCAGATCTCCTGGCCCAGCAGACTCCCTTTTGATATGGAAAGACCCATGGCACAGTCCCTCAGATGAACTTAGTTCCACTAAACACTACTCAAAAATAGCTCAGTTTCTGAATTGCATCAATTTCAGCCAACAAATTGAAACCCTTTAGAAAAGCCATAGAGAAATCCCTCTTTGTTTACCCTACATGGCCCAGCATAAATTCACAAATAAGCAGGCAGCAGAATTTATATCCCGGGCCACTTTAATTGCTTGCGCAAATTAAATCAGAGACGCCCACATTCGTTTCAATTGCTCCCGCTATTCTCTCTGGGATTCTCTGTCCTTGTAGGAGGTGCTTTAGACCTACTCAACTGACTCACCCTCCTTTACAGCCCAGCCAGTAGCAGCAGCAGTGCCCCTGCCAAAAATCAATGGACTTTTGTGGTGGATAAAGACGGTGTTTTGTATCTGCTCGGCACTACATACACACACACACACACACACACACACACACACACACACACACACAAAGACTCAGCCCTCTGAAGCCCTGCAGATGGAGAGGAAGGGTTGTCACTCAGCATGAAGCTCTGGAGGAAGTACGGCAGAATAGGAAGCATAGGAATTGGGGTTGGTATGCGTACAGTATGTGCGTGTGCATCTGTGTGTGTGTGAGTGTGTGTGTGTGTGTGGGGGTGATTTTTTTTTTCTCTTCTCTCACCAGATCTGTGCTGATTAGCAACGCCTCGCGCTGCCTAGGTGCACGTGAGCAGGCAGGCGCTAATGTGCTCGGAGGCGCTGAGGACGGCAGATGATCGGCGAGGTTCTGAGACGCGGGACCTGCTGTGGGGCCACGGAGGGGTGTGGCTGCGGGAAAGAAGGTGGCAGAACGCAGGAGTGGCTAAGAGACAGAAAGAGAGAGAGAGAGAGAGAGAGGTAACCATGGTAACATGCTGTGGGAGACATGTAAGGCACTGACTCTTTGCCTCTGACCCCTCTAAACAGCCTCTCTCCATGCAGCATGTTCCACACACAGCGAGACGGAATCAAGTGTTGTACAGAGGCTCCCCTGCCACCCTCACTTCCTGCTCCTCTCCTAGACATCACTTCCTGTGAGAGTGGTGTGGGGCTTTTACAGAGGAGCTCTCCTGAAGTAACACCTCGCAACTACAGCATTAGAAATACAACAGATGAGACATTTTATTTTCGCCACAATTACCATTTGGAAGTTCAAACACTTGCAGTCATCAAAATGTACATTATTTCACACGTCTTGGTTGACTGACAACAGTTAATGTGTTGCAACACACCTCTGTATAATGCTTAAGTTCATTTTCACAGGTGTACAGGCTACAGGCTTTTGTTTCACCTAGCTTACATTATCATTTGGGTGACAATATTTCTATTTTCACAAAAGAGACTAGAAGTCCTCCTAAAAAGAAAACAAACAAATAATAATAATAATAATAAAACAATTTATTTAAACCTATGCTATGTGAGTATTTTGGACATTAAAATAGGGCATGCCTTGTCAACTCGATGCCCATAGCATAAAATACCTAGAGTTGTGTAGGCATTTCCAATCTGATCATCTCTGGTGAGACTCCAGGACACTGTTACGGTGCGAGTGTGGCGCTAGATGTTGATTTACAGAGTAGCAGACTGGCTTGATAAATGCTTCAGCTGCCACTCTGGGCTGTGGGCGCGTCGGCGCCGGCCCTTTGAGACCTGGCAGATGTGAGTACAGAGCATGTGGCTGACGCAGACCGGACCGCCGCCAAACCGCCGGCCGCCAGGGAGCAACTCAGCTGTGACATCACTTGCCTCATCCAGAACACACACACTCCAGGGTGAGAACCACGACGCCATGTAAGGACACACACCTCCCAACATTCCAATGTGTGTGTGTGTGAGTGTGTGTGTGTGTGTGAGTGTGTATGAGTGTGTGAATGTGTGTGTGTGTGTGTGTGTGTGTGACCAGTCTTCAGGGGTGAGGGGGGTCAACTCAGTTTGGACTAAGGGAGCAAAATGCATTTCATTGTATTGTAGGCTTACTGTACATATGACAATAAACCGAACTTGAACTTGAACTTGGGGAGATGAGCTGGCATTCTAAATGGGATTTGAGGAGCAGACACGTAAACACACCTCCAGCTCCCCCCCACCCCCCGGTGAGTTCTGCACTCTGTTCTCCAGTGAATGAATTGGACGTTTTTCTATCGCCTCTGTTGACTGCTGTGTAATGCAATAAACCGTGACCATTCCCCCAGCATCTGTGATGCTTACCAGAGCACATTCAGACCATGTGCAAAGCACACAATGCTGGTGAGGCTTTGGAAAGCTCAGGGAAACAGCTCTGGTTAAACAGACAGAAATTAGAGAATGCAAGACTTTGGGGTTCCTGTCTCTTTCCACCGACAGCTTACTATTCTCTAGCAAGACTATTACCTCCCTTAAATATAATTGTATGCTATCAGTTAACTCATCATTAAATAGCGTTCAATGTCAGGGCCCAGCTGTCAATGTGACAGTGGGTAGAAACAGCGAACAACAGGAGTGTGAAAACAAAACAACAGGAAGGCGTGAGCTGAGAGGAGAGAGGGAAGAAACGGAGGAGAGATCGAACAGCAAGTCATCGTGAAGTAAACCAAACGAGTTGCTAATGGTCTCAGTCTGCCTCCACACCTCCTGCTGTGCGAGACCTTTGGTGAATATTGAAGGATGCTAATGTCAGCCTGCCTTCAAAAAGTCATTCTCCTTTTTTATTGACCCATGCAAGGAAAAGCAATTTTTTTTTGCCAGCCCGGGAAGAGCAAGCAGTAATGAAGCAGGAACGACAAATTAGGAGTGAAATTGAATAAATAGATTACATAAAGCAAAGGGGAGGGGGGGGGGGGTCGAGGGAAAAATTACTCACTAGAACGCAGCCTCCATCATTTCGCTGAGGACATTACAGAACAATCGTAATGGTAAGGTTTCGAACATTTGGGTTTGCAATGACGAACAAACTCTTTTTCTTTTTTGAAAATGAGGTGGCGGTAGTTCAATATCAAACACAGATGACAAAGCAGCCCTTTGTTATATTACAAATTCAATATTGCCTAGCAACTAGCCGGCAGAGGTGGCCTTGAGAGGGGAGGTGAGCGGCGCTATTGTTAATGTTTCCACTGTTGCGAGGTGATCCCCAAAGGTGAGTGAGGAGGAGACGGCGCCATGTGAAGCTCTGATGAAGCACGGAGACAGCGCAGGGGAAAAAGCTCCCTCGTACAGGATTCTGTCAGGGCTTCACTAATTACAGAGAAATCATTTACGCCCGGCAAAGCCAAACATCTGCTCCCGAGAACATCCCCCCCCCCCCCCCCGCCCACACACACACACACACACACACACACCCCGCATCCCCTCCTCACTCAGCTGCTCCTGCTCTCACCTGGAAGTCATCGCAGTCTGTGTCCCAGTTTGAAAGTGTGTGTGTGTGTGTATGTGTGTGTGTGTGTATGTGTGTGTGTGTGTGTCTGATGAAAATCTTTATCAAAAGAATCTCTGTCAGTTTGCTCCTCCATACACATATACACATGGGCCTATGCAGTGACCCCCTCAGTTTATTTCTTCATAAAAAAAAGTAACCAGAAAAAGTTTCATGTAAATCAATTAAAATGTAGAGTTAGTTCAAGGAGGTTGAAATTTCTTATAAATGGCCAAATCATTTTTACCATTAAACTGTGGCTAGCTGTTGACTCTTCTATCAAGTCTCAATGACTAGTTTTGTTGCATTCTTGATCAAAGCTATCAATAAAAACAAAAAATGAAGCCAGGTCATTTCTGAATGTTGGCTGGTTATAATAGTACTTATGTTTAATCTTTCGAAATCGAAATCGAAACGTTTGTCTCATATCATACAGCAAAACTGTTAAGCTTTCTCAAGAAAGAAGAAGCATACTGCTGAAGTTGAGCACATTGGACAGTATTGCACACTGACTCAGACAACTGTTCACCGAGTGTTCAGTGGTCATTCCTGTGTGAGATGCCATCAAATAGAAAAAAATATGGATTTGATAACCACTCAGGATAATATTACAGGAACAAAGCTGCCTTCTAAACAGCAGGTCCTTAGCTACTTCCTCCATTGTCATTTGCAGCAGAAGGAGACAGTTAGGTTAGCTGCTACTAGAACAGTGGAGGAATTCTGGGATAGGGATATAATTCCTCTGTGCCACAAGCAAGATATTAATAAAGGAGGCTGAAAAACTGTTTACAGAATGTACGAGATGAAAATGGTTCCATTCAAGAAGCTTCTTTCAGTGCTCTCACATTATCTAAAGACAAAACTAGCTTCAGGGGAAGATATGAGATACGATATTCAGGGCAATTGTTTTGAGCATTTGTGCCAGTCATTATGTAATTCTAGATGACTGTATTACTGCAAAAGTTATCATGTTTGGTTGGTGGCTGTCCATGGTCCTGAAATGGCTAAATGGGATTGTGTTAGCTGTCCCCACTGACGCCCCCTATGGTTGAAGAATAAGATGACAGGGAAGGAGGCAGGATGCTGGAGCATGTGTTGTGGCAGGACATGTGTATCGCAGTTAACCATTTCTTAAGGCAGACATTGGGTAACTATTACGTCAATAAATATAAACAAATGGTAAATACACTTACATATTTGATTTTTGTTGCTTTGTTTAATTAGTTGTTGGCACTGGTTGTGTCCTTATGTGCAGCTGACGACTCCTTAGTGGAGGGAGAGCTAATCATTTAATTACTTTGAACCTGCACTGGGCAACGGCCACACGGTGAATGTGTGGAGTCTGTGTGAGGTATTGATAGAGTCGCTGCCACAGGAATCGCTCTGTTATATGGATGAATAAGTACACCGATGTGCCACTCTGGGAAGGGCCCTGTTCTAATGTCTGATCAGGCCTGAGGGAGGTGGGCTCGCCTGGCCTTTGTTTTTTTTGCTTCTTTTGTTTCAAGCCAGCTATCACCTGTAGCCAATTTGGAAGAAGTGACTCACACGTCACTGCATTTACATAAACCCCACAGGGATACTAGGAGAAGGAAGCACCAGCAAGGGGGGAAAGGGAAAAGGACACCTATAGCAAAAAGACCAAGTAAATAAAACCGAACTGAACAAAACACCATCCTTTGGCCAGAGAGAAGGTAAAGCCCATCTCTCTGGAGGTCATCCAGGCACCAGACCCATTTGAGTTAGGTTCTGTTTGTTTGTTTTTGTTTTGCCAGTCATCTTTATTTATTTTTATATAAAGGTTAGAATTCATAATGTGCAGTTCAACAGGTGCCTACTATATTACAATAAAAGACACAATATGTTTAAGAAAGCAGCTCTTCAGAAAGCAACACAATGGTTTTAAGTCTACTGTATGGCATTAAATATAACATTGCACTACATTCTCAAAACAAACTTGCTTTGCTCTTTCTACACATTTTTGTAACTTATGTTGTCAGAGGCAGCCAAGATTCCTGTTCAAAGACAAAATGACAATGGGAGCTCAGTTAAATCTTGTGCCTTTAGGAATAGTGGCATGCCAAATGTCCTTGTCCTTAGTCCAACAGACCATTTTTGCTTCCAAGTCCTTTTTGACCAACAGGTTGAACAATGCACCAGTGGTTGATGGCCAATGGTGATAATTAAAAGGTATTCCAAATAACCAACCCAAACAGGTCACAACTGGACCAATCACATGGTAGACCTACTTTTGAGCAGATGTCATCAGCCATAGCGGTGCAAATTGCACTCGTACTTGTAGATGCCCCAACTTGGCATCCCTCACTGTGATAATGGCATCTGTTTTCACTGCTACAGACACATCACTGTTTCCTCATGGTGGCACATGGAGCCTGATGCACATGTGGTTAGCATTGCTCCTGATCTTGTCTAATGCTATATGCCTATATGCAACCCCCAAGATTTACATATGAGCCTGGGTCTGCAGACAGCCAGATTGATACAAAAAGGCCAGTAGTAAAAGGATGACATAGAAAATCAGTGCACCAGAGCTTGGCTAGGCTAGTCTACAAAAATATCAAACAAATGGGCTATATCAGCTTGAAAATGTTATTTGTCAAATGGTATGCTGTGATGTTTATGTACTTTACATAAACAAAATAAATACATAATACAGCATCAGGAATTTAAACAGACTGAATGGATTTTGCGGCTGCACCAAAGGTGAATCGTAATCATGTTGGCCACCTGGCACTCCCTCAATCCCCCACAGAAGGCTGACGTGGATTAAGTAGGATGATTTATTCAGTCGTAGGGGTGGAAACCGTTACAACACTACAGCAGTCAGACGAAATACAGTCATCATTCTGTGACAATTAAGTCAGTTAAATAGCCCTGTTATTACCTACTGGGCAATTAAATGTATGACCAACACATATCAATGCAGAGTATTAAATTAAAAGATGAGAGGGTGTGTGAATGAACACAACTATTAGTTCTAAATGAATGTAATGAGGGTCAGAGGGGCTGCCTCTCTCTGAACCAGATGGAAACGATGGCCATGCAGAAACGCCACACTGGCTTGCTCTTACTATCCAGTACACACCTCACTTTACATCCCATATCAACCATCTGAAGGTTTTGCTGGCAAATGATCATGTGGATGCCAAGGATGAGGCCAAGATGATTTATCTAATATACAGTATCTGTCTCTAGGATTCTGCTTGGGAGACGTGTCTGGTCACGGTCCAGGTTGGGCAACTTCCTGCTTTGGACTGGGATGAATGAATGGCTTAGGGGTGTGGAACTGTCTGTGATAGCTCCTCTGAGCTGCCCAGGCAATGGGAAGTGTTCCTTGGCAGGGATGTTTTGCAATACACTTTGTTTGTTTAACCGAGCAACTGGTGCTGGACCACAAACACTCATTGGCAGCTTTATTTAGAGGTCAGTTTGATTTGGAATAGGCCCAGTAACATAAATATTTATTTCTCAGTAAATGTATCAGTCGTAAAAAAAAATCCATGTTAAGCTACTGAGGCATGCAGTGAATTTGCCTGTGAGGATTAAATAACTGTCTTTGTGATCTAAGTTTACAGGCGGGATTATCCAGCTCAAAAGTTACTGAAATGCTGAAATGAGTGAATCCAGTGGCATGTGCAGATGGACACACGCTAATGTAAGCAAACAGCCACACTGCTGAGAATGAGTGCACATGGGCCCCTGCTGGGAAATGTAGTTACAGCAAATGCAAAATGCAAATACATAACAATGTCAAAAGCAATAAAAGCCCCATTATCATAATCCATGTGACTGTCTGCAGTTACTGAAGCAGCTACTGTTATTTTAGTGGAACGTTGTTGATTTTTTAACATTGGGTAATCGTAGATTTAAAGGTGTTTTAAAACAACATCTTTGTTGTTGTTTTAAAACAGCATCTTTGTTATTGTTTTAAAACAACATCTTTGAGGTGTTCTTCTTGGTCTTTTCCCCCACCATGACGAGACAGTGGGGCACATCTCCCAGATACACTAGTTTGCTGCAGGATCAGCTACTGTGCTCATTGGTGGTTGGTTTTAATATTAGACTTGCAGTGGAGACTTGCCATTTCACAGAGGAAGAATGGATGCTGCGTGAATACATTCATGTGCAGTTCAAATGTAACATCAGAAAAGGCTACAAGATGACTATTTCTGAGAATGAAACAAATCATGTTCCTTGAAATCCCAGTGACAAGCACTGTTTATCGCCTTTAACCATGTCATCATTCAAGATCACAGACTTTACTTGGAGTGGAAAATATCTTATTCCAATTCATTCTTGCTCATTCCCTTCCTTTATTCCTCAATTATACAATGGCACATCTACATTGATGTTGTGGAGAACAGGGGTGCAGGAGATATTTTGAAAGTGAGGGGGACCAAATTGTGAACACAAACCCATAGTGAGATGAGATTTCCAGATATCGGATTGCCACCTCTGGCCCACTTTCGACCATAAACTTGCCAGAATATTAAGATAATACCATTGATTGATTTCAAAATATTTTTTGATAAAAATGGTCAAAACTGTGAGATGAGCACAACGCCAGATTTGCCCTCAGACCAGCTTCTTGCTATGTGCAATTCTACGTTTATTTATTTATTTTAGATTTATTTCACACTATTTGGGCTAATGGTAGAATACTCTAAAAGCAAAATGGTATGTTGATATTTTATGAAGCCATGAATGAATCATCATGCCTATGATCCAAACATAGACTACATGATCAAATAGCCTAGTTAGGCCTATACTTAAATTGTCTGATATAAACCAAATCCACTCTCCACTATGTGTTTGCAGTTAATATTTATGCAACGTTAGAACATGTTGGCTTAACAAGTTACCAGTCCAGAACACACAGAAAATTGCAACAGAAAGTTGACTTTATAATCAACTACTATTTGTTCCAACAGCAACAACAACAAAGCATTTATAAAATAAAAATAAAAATACTGTTACTGTAGTAACTGTACCACATTATCCCAAGCTTTAAAGAGCTCCCCACGTCTGTGACAGGCAGACGTGACACCGCTAAATTCTCAGCTTGTTTATACCCCACACTGAACGCGTAAGAATGCTATAGGCCCATCACTCTGGGGTGTGGTAGCCTGCTCTCTGGGATGTATGCTCGAAGGTAACTGACGTATCCAATTTGTGTCTTGAAATTATGTTTGAAATAAATGTCTTAGAACAAAAACGTTGGGTATAGACTTATATTTTATATTTAGGCTAGTAGTGAAAACGAGTTGATCAGTGGGCTAGTTAAGTGTGCTTGCAAAGCACACTTATTGTTCTTCTTAAGTTTTATTAAGTGTGCTTGCAAAGCAGCACACTTATCGTTCTTTTTAAGTTTTATTATTATTTTTCCCGTGGCTAGAAGCTAGCTAGCTATGTCATAGGGAGGAGATGTTAATGTTATGGGATTTATGTTGCTTAGCGTAATGCCATGGTCATTTGATATGAGATGCTTGTACTCGTAACTTCGTCACTGGTAACTTTAGGACTCCTATTTTTTTTTTTACTAAGAGTAATTCAGGAAGCATTTTAGCCCTAAAAGTAGCGCCTGAGTCTGTGACAGCTTAAGATAGGACTCCTAATAAGACCGATTCACAAACAATGTTTTGTGGTGGCATTTCACGTCGCGATGTTTTGAAATGCGCTAACAATCACGAGGGAACAATTTTGCATTGTAGGCATAACTAAGGGATGCAGTAACACCACCAACAACAACCAAAACTAGCCTACTCATTGTTTACATGTACATTATATGTAACGTTTCATTGTGAATCAAATTAAAAGATTCTCCTCTTTGCAAACGTTGGCATAGGCATATGGTGACAGATTAATTTAATAATGTTGCTGCGTGAATCACGGTAAGCGCGAATGAAGTGGCCACTTCTTAATGGGACTCACTGTATGGAAGTAGGCTAAGTAAAATAGAGATGTTTAAAATAAGATAAAGTTAGGATATGCCCGCTTGACAACGGCAGAGATAACTGGCCTTTGGCCATAGCAACCATCCATTTAGAACAATTGGCCAAGGATCTTAGCTGTGATTCATGTAGCTACAGTATGCATGCAATGTGATGCAAAGTATAGAAAGGTGATGAAATATACAGAGACAGGTCAAGAAATATAGTGCAATGTTGATTTACAGAAGGTGGTTTAGAGTAATATGAATTAAATATAAATATGTGCAGTGTATTAGCAGTTATCTCATACAATAAGTAGAATAATGTATGTAGATGTAGCAGTAACATTATAATAGTAGAAATAATAAAAAAGATATATGCAGTGTATTAACAAAACATAATAAAACATAATAAATATGGATATTCAATATGACAAATATATAACAGATATGTACATAACATACAGCTATGTGCAGTGTGGAAACAGTGTCATTGTAGTGCAGAAACAACATTATAAGAGTAGTAAGAATAAGTCTATGTGCAGGATGAATAGTATAAAGATCAGTAGAATAACTATGTATAAATGTAATTACAATAGGCCTATGTACATTTGTAAATAAATACAAAACTATGGGTGAGAGGGATAAATTAATTTTATTTAATCGTAAAAGTAAATTGCATTCAATTAAATTGCAATTAAAAATCTTTCCAGTAGGCTTTAATGTCACGCAAAAAGTACAACCAAAGCTGAGCTTGATCAACTAGAACGTCTAAAGAACCAGAACTTGAGTGTAGTTTTTTGCTGGGTCCCAGGCCATGTTGGTCTGAGGGGAAATGAGAAAGTGGACAGTGCTGCTAAGCAAGCCCTCAATGAAGAAGTCACAGAATGTCAAATCCCTGCCCCAGACCTTAAACCTATACTGAACTCTTACATCTCAGATAAGTGGCAATCTGAATGGGATTAATGTACCAACAACAAGCAAGGAATGTGAATTTTGGCACATTTTCATGATCCACTGGGTCTTTATGGGCCACACAAAATACGGTGTTGCTAAATTTACTCCTGTTGTGGCTATTAGAGACATGCGTTCATGAGTATCCAGCTACATTCAATGAGTTAAGTAAAATACATTCACACACACGAAAAAAACATCACTAATGTTGTGGACATTCCTTTATTCTGAGATACATCAATAGGCTCTCAAAACAATCCCAAACAGACATAAGGTCTTTATAGAGCAAATCCATATAGATTATTTGTCAAATAAACCAGTAAAACAGAATTAGGGGATGGAATATATAACATTCACACTCATAGCTCATATTTTTAAAATAAATCAGTGAAAAAGTATCCCGACAAACAAGCAGCATTTTAATGCCTTAGTCATATTTCATAATTTAAAATTTTTCTCTAGGTTACCTGATAGCCCAGTTTGAGAGGTGCAAGACGCGTGACATTATTTGTTTTTGCAGCCAATCACTGCTGTTGTTTTATTTTATTGATTTGATTTTAGTCATAGAAGCTAAATTCGAAGGCAGGCCACAGGTAAAATCCAACGAACCGCATTCACCCCGCAAGGCAATAGTTGAATAGAGCTTTTGAGGTATTGCCACTGCTCCAACACTGAAAGGCACTGTTAGAATGCTTGGATCAAGCCAGGTTCAGCATAGCGTATGTCACTGTCTGCTTACGTTGGTGACCGGACCAGGGCAAGCACACCGCCGGACCAGGGCAAGCACACCGCCGGAAATGCAGTATAGTTGAGTTTGTTATCAATAAATAACAGCTAATGTCATGTTGAGCATGAGACTAGGCTACCATAAATCCTCAAATTATGCCCGATTGATTCTATTTATAGCCGGACAAATAATGGCAGGTTCCCATAGCCTATACAAGACGGGGTAACAATTGCCTATACCAACAATTGCCATCAGTCCACCAGCACTAGAAGACATTGTTTCGATTTAAGTCAATGAAATAACACCTCTTCTTAGTATTTTATTATATTGTTGGTTGGATTATAGCCTACGGTTGGTAAAGAAAAGTCGTTTTCCTACCATGGGTCTCCAACACACGTTCTCAAGCTCACTCTCTTGCCGCCCCTTTCGAGTTAATTGCCAGACTGAAGCCTAGGCTACTACATTTAAACACAATTGTTGCGCGACTTCTATGAATTTAATAAAAAGTAATTTGCACGAATTTAATAAAAAGTAATAAATCATGCATAATTAAACAATAACTCAATTTAGGCTACTTGGCTACGCAAAAAGGTTTCTATTAGGCTACAGCACAACCCCTATTCAATGAATGGCTGCCTTGTCTCGCAATAAACAGCGGCACTTGTTTCACTTCAATGTCACAATCCCGACACTTTTTCAACTGCGTGAAACATAACAGTGACCATCAAATATCTCCCAGATTTCAGTGCCCATCAGTCTTAACATTTAGCAATATAATCAAACAGTCCAAAAGTAAATTAAATCCCAAACCAAACCGAAAATGTTATGCTTTTGATAGCCTACCGGTATGCCGCTCCAAACGAAACGCATGTCTAAATGCAGGTTAGAAATTAAAAAAGCCTGCCTCAAATAGCCTACCAGCTTGCCTCAAATAAAGATGCTGTGCTTTGCAAAAGACCCCAGCAAGTAGCCTGGATTATTTTATGATGGTTGTTAGTAGACAAACTGGCTTCAGATATCCAACAGAGTGAATGAGATTGTGCCGTCTTACACTGTAGATGGCTGTGGTTAGTGATGTGATGCTGTTAATGGGGAGTTTTACATAGTTAGCGCAAAGCATATAGGTTATTATTTATTTAGCTTACCTATAAGGCTTTTTTCCCTTATCAAAAGTGAGGGGGACAACAGCTGTCTCTTCAGCACTGCGGAGGACATATCCCCCACGTCCCCCGTGCTTCCTGTGCCCTTGGACCATCTCAATTGTTATTCATGATAGAAATATCATTCAATAGTTAGAATAGAATAGAATAGTTAGAATAGTTGTAAGTAGTGCTACGATAGGAGATATTCTCTGAAGAGCTGGGTTTTTTGAAGATGGAGAGGGATGTCCCTGCTCTAGTAGGAACTGGTAGCGCGTTCTACCAACGAGGAACAACAGATGAAAAAGGTTTGGATTGACCTGAGCGTACCGGTGGCAGAGCTAGACGATGTTTGTCTGAAGATCGCAACGGTCGGGGGGTAGCATATATGCCTGTATGAGGGCATTCGAGTAGGTGGGAGCAGTAGGTTTAGCTGGGAGGACCAGCAGTTTGGTTTTTGAGAGGTTTAGCTGGAGGTGGTGTGCCTTCATCAATGTAGATATGTCTGAGAGGCAATCCGAGATCCGGCTGAGACCAAGGGGTCATCAGGTGGAAAGAACAGTTAAAAGTTGTGTGTCATCTGCATAGGAGTGGTATGAGAAGCTGTGTGAATGGATAATCTGTCCCAAAGAAGTGGTGTGGATACCAAAGAGAAGGGAGCCCAGTACTGAGCACTGGGGGACCCCTGTGGTGGGATGGTGAGGTGCGGACAGCTGTCCAAGCCATGATACGCTAAATGAGCATCCTGTAAGGATTCAAACTGATATGGACTGGGTAATGTTAGGAACAAAAGGATGCCACTTCGTTATTTGGGAATGAAAATTATCAATCCACAGAGGACTGAATTCAAAGACCCCCCGAAAATCTAAGATGACGCGGCAAGCTAGTCCATTTTGCTTGAATTTTAGCGCAGCAACTCATGATGGTACTCTGAGGTTTTCATCCTGATGCCTAAGAGCAGTGAGGGTGCAGTTGTCTTGCCCGTAGAGGTGTGTGCATCCTTCCAAGGATATCCCTCCCCAGACCATCCCTGGCCCACCACCAAACCAGTCCTGCTAAATGATGTTGCAGGCAGCCTTACATTCTCCAAGACATCTTCAGACGTCACATGTGCTCAGGGTGAACCTGGTCTCATTTGTAAAAAGCACAGGGTGTCAATGGCGAATCTGCCAATTTTGTATTCTGTGGCAAATGCCAATTAAGCTGCACGGTGCTGGGCAGTGAGCATAGGTCCTTCCAGAGGCTATCGGGCCCTCAGGCCACCTTCATGAAGTCTGACAGTGTGGTCAGAGACATTCACACCTGCGGCCTGGAGCTGTTTGTTGTTGCACAAAGGAGCAGATACTGGTCCTGCTGCTGGGTTAAGGACCCTCTACCATCCTGCCCAGCTCTCCTAGAGCAACTGTCTCCTGGAATCTCCTACATGCTCTTGAGACTGTGCTGGGAGACACAGCAAACTTTCTGGCAATGGAACGTTTTGGTGTGCCATTTTGGAGGAGTGCCATTTTGGAGGACTACCTGTGCAACGTTTGTAGGCTCCAGGTACTGGCTTATGCTACCAGTAGTGACACTGACCCGAGCCAAATGTGAAATTAGTAAAAAATCAGTCAAGGAGGATAAAGATGGAAAATGTATCGTTTGCCACCACCTCTAAAACTATTCCTGTTTTCATAGACCTATCTCCCTTCTTCCTTTCTTGTCAAAGTTTTTGGAGAAAGTGGTTTTCAAGCAAGTCTTGGACTTACTATATCAGAACAACCTGCTAGACCCTATGCAGTCTGTTTTCAAGAGTTATACTGAAACTTTTCTGTCTGACCGAAGCATGGAGAGTAGCTAAGTCCTCATCTAAGTTGCTAAGTCATTAGTATTCATTCTACTAGACTTATCTGCAGCCTTCAATACTATTTCTACACTATCTGAACTGGGATGTCTAGGAAAGCCCTTGACTGGTTTAAATCCTACCTTAAAGGGCACATGACCTCACCACAGGTGTCCCTCAAGGATCGGTATTAGGGCCCCTTACTTTTCTCTTTACACACTTCCTTGGGTGAGACCATTCGCTCCCATGAATTTGATTATCACTGCTATTTGGACGATACTCAACTGTACTGTACCTGTCTTGAGCTTTTGGTGTTTCCACCACAAAGCACACCCAAGGACTGGGCGTTGAACGCACTAGCCAGTGTCCTGAAAGTGCTGGTTCACTAACTAGCATGAGCCCTAATGTGTCAGGAGGGAGCTAAACTCATAAGGTATTACGTATTTAAATTAGCTTCATTGACAGGCATAATCATGTTATGGGATGCAAAATGTTAAACTACAATAAACCAAAATGGATTTTTTCAAACGATCACTATAAGCCTTAAAAGAAACTTTAGCATATGCTAATTGGCCCCACCCACCTCAATTGAATTAGGCTAACAGTAGGATGTGTTGGACTGGGTTATGTACTAATTTATCTAACTCTTACTGGGTGTATATACTAATTTATCTAACTCTAGGATAGAAGACAAAATAGCTAATTTCCCAAAAGGCATCATATGTTTCTTTGAGAGACTAGACACTAGCATCCATGGGTTTTAGCCTCTAGGGGACATGTCTGCCATTTTAAATATGCATGATTGTCTCATTATGTATGTCATAATGCTGAATGATGGCTATAGACACATCATAAAAGCAGCATAGCATTATAAAAGTAGAAAAAAGGGCATATTTTGGTGGCCATATTTGAAGTCAAGATGGGGGCCACTAGGGGGCGCTATGTGTTGGGGTCCATTTCAATTTTTGATCACTAGGGGTAGTAGTATATACCTGTACCAAGTTTCGTGCTTTCTGCAAAAACTGAACGATTCAGGTAAAAATCTGGCCTTAGCCGCTGTACTATAGCGTCGTGAATAAAGCTTTTTACTCTGCCGTACGGTCGGCTTGCCTGTGCGATACTTTTTGCCTCTTTGTGGATTAATATTTTTACCACAATGTTTTGGTATCATCTTCAAAATTCATTGTGATAGTATCATAGTCATTTGAAAGGCACCCAACAACATGCGTAATTCCCTAGTCTAGGCACCCATTTACATACTCATTTGGCTTTTATCCAAAAAACACTTACATACGTCAATTACGACAAGGGTCTTCCAAAATCAGTGCCTTACTCAAAGGCATAACGGTGGCAACTGGGAATTGAACCCACAACTGGGTAGTGGCTACTGCATGCTAGCCACTACTCTACCACCATCCCACCACTACGCTAATACACTACATCCAAACACATCTGTAATTCCCTCTAGCCACCCTGGTTATACACTACGTGGTTGGAAGGACCATGCCTGCGAAAATATAACGGCCACAGCGTATTACCAACTTGTCACGCCCCTGCTAGCTAGTGAGCTTTTTTTCTGGTGCCAACTGGGTTTTCATTAAAACTGCAGTTGGCAAGTCTGACAGATTGAGGGGACATTTTGAATGTTGCCCACCCCCCACTACCACCAAGCACCCTCTCCTCGAGTTTGTGCTCGTCAGTGCGCACCAGACTGTGATTGACAGTCAGATCTCACACAGCCCTGCTCTGATTGGACCAGAAGAACCGGTAGCTGTGGATTTTTGCAAAACAAATAACAGGCTCTAGGTGGAGGTAGAAGTGCGGGTTTTTTTCTAAAACCGGCTGATTTATGTTGTTCTGTCGGAGCATAGTGTTGGTTTGAGTGAATATGATCAACAAAATCTTGCCAACTGCAGCTTTAAATTGAATGCAAGAGTTTTGAATCCGTTTTTGGTAGTTGTCTCATAGTTAACTATGAGTTAAAACTCCTTACTGCTGCTTATAACTGGCTGATAATACATGTAGGCTTAAACTTGGCATATTGGCATATACCAGTTGATTTGTACTCTAAAATCACTTCAGCATCAAAATGGACACTACTGCAGTTGCCTGAACAGCAGCTGGGCCTTGGGACTGACTTACCTCCAATAACCTTTCAATTTGTGTGCTTTTTGTTTCCCAAGACACATTTAGGAGCGAAACCTCAGCTGGATAATCACAACTAACACAAGAGAGTTCAGGAAGCAGTCGTTTTTATCAGCACTTCTTGGGCTCTGCCAAATAAATCACATTTCCGAAACGACCACATAAATACCTTACACTGGCACTTTTTCAAATTGCCTGCAGAAAGTATTATGGTCCAAACCTAGCACCTGTAATTTTTAACTGCCACCCACTTCTTCTATTAAAGGAAAACATGGCCAATATATCCAGTTATAACTAAACTTCTAAAGCTAAGAGGGGACTCTCTCATCTGGAGAGGAGGTTTAACCCTCTAGGCGCCACAGGCGACTATAGTCGACAAGATGCGGTACTGAATAAAACGGCCGATTTAGTCAAATAGGGTGTCATATTTCGTTCGACTTCCACTCCACTAGATGGCAGACATGTCATACGTCATACCCGAGTCGAAAAAAGGACACGCTTTAAACAAAACTTTCTAGCTACAGCGCGATGAATCAGTGTATGAAATACCGGAGCTAGTGTGCGTGTGAGCCACTTTGTCAGAGCGATATTGTCAACGTCAGCGAGTATTTGCATTAGATTATCGTCTAATGGCATCAAAAAAGTTTACCTGAAATGAAGTGTTGGGTCTTCTATTCGCGGACCCTGATTCTGAAGGGGAATATCTGCCTTCAGAAAATGACGGTGATTCGTTTAGTGAGGCTTCAGATGCGTCCCTGCCTTGCAATGATGCAGCTGGACAAAGTGAGAGTTTACTCCATAGTTTAGCTTACACCAAGCACAAACGTTGAATCGTTTGCCCAATGTCACTGGTGGGAATAATGTTTCACAGGTTCGGAGTGTTCATCGGGAAGTTAGCAGGGTGTTAGTGGTGTGGCGAACGAGGCTGGAGGTAGCCTAATATCCATAGCGCTAGCTTCTGTCTTCTGAACGTGTGCCTCTCCACAATCGCGGCGACAGTGACGTGGTGGAGCCTTTGTCTAATGCCACTGGGTATGTTAGACGAGGTCGAAGTGCTCATAGGACAGTTAGGGGGGAACGTAGTGGCAGTGTGGGGAGTCGCAATGAGAATGACAGTAGGCCTAGTCCGAGCTGCGCAAATTCTCTCCACTTGGCGCGCGCGAGGCAGATCTGGCCATGCTGCTCGCATGGTGGAGGTGGTGACACGCTCTCTCCCTCTCCCACACACACACACACACACACATTAGGTCATGCATAGTCTATCACAAGATGATGGGAATGCCGGCCCTGTATGGATAGGGATAGGGAGTCATTATCTCTACAGCAAAAGGCCTGCTGCATAAAAAAAAAAAAAAGTCAGCCATTTAGTAATGATTTACACTGTTGATTTGCTATCTACTTCCCTGATCATTTAGGACATACAGTACACTATGTGTTCCTTTTTGTGTGTTCATGTCCTTGTGATGTGTGTGTCTTTGTCAGCTAAGAAAAAAAACAAAAAAACATCAACAAAAAGAAAAAAAATACTAACATTGTCTCTTGTCTTGTCTCGTCATCTCACTCCTGATCTGTGCCTTGCCGTGGCAAATGAGCTTTTGAACTAAACAGGTCTTGTCTACTTGTGTTTGTGTGTCATCTGAATAATATATATGTGCCCCATACATGGAATCAGAGTGCCTACTGTATGTAGTAAATGGAAAATCTCTACAGCAAAAGGCCAGTCTACTGCTACATGCATTTGGTTTGTTTCTGCCATTTATTAGTAATGATTTACACAGTTTGTTCACTACTTACTATTTACCTGAGCATTCAGTATTGTGCAATATAGCATTCAGAAGGTGAGGGACATTTTGGGGGGAAAGAAGTGGTGCATTTTATCATTCAAACATGCAACTTTTCATGAAAATTCTATAATCCAAGATGGCCGCCACCATATGACGTCATAATATGCAAATTAGATATAAACATTTAATCTCTACATACACTTTGGGTCATCCTTAATATTTCTCTAATTTACAGAAAGTCTCTATCTCTTATCACTTTTAAGATATAGCCTTTTGAAATGAAGATGTCAAAATTGATCGTTTCGGAAAAAAACCTCTGGCGCCTAAAGGGTTAAAGGGCCACCTTTGACCAGTAGGCAGTAAGAGAGAGGACACTTTGAGAAATTCAGTTGTGTTCCTCTTTTATTTTCAACACGGAAAAAAAAAATCCTCCAGGCACCTTGCCCACAGACGAGGCGAGGGAGTCAGCTCTGGAGTGGGTCGTTTTGGAGCAGCTGGTGGGCTGGTGGGAGGAGGTCAGGCCCGATAATTTGACAGCGAGCAAAAGGGGGAGACTGTTGGCTTCCCCTGCGAAAAGGGCTTTAGATGTTACCATTCAGCGAGGCCTGCAGGCATATGCTGACAGAGCGTGAGTAGGACCACACAGGTGAAATATGTCTGTTGATGAATGAGGGCTCGGTGCTCTCGCCTGGGTTTTTAGGACACCTCCTCAGCTGATGTGTTGGATAAACCTACAGTCCAATGTCTGGCAGCGCTCTCTCTCTCACTCACACATACACACACACACACACACACACATTCACACACTCGCAGGAGGGATGAGCACACCTTGCCTTCATCTCTATGGCTCTGGAGCTGTTACTATGGCAACAGCCTCCTAGTATCTGCCAAAGCTGGCTTCCGCAAGCGTCACTCTTTCTCTTTCCTTCTCTCCCTCTTTTCTCTCTCATGCCATTTCTCTCTCTCTCTCTCTCATCCCTTTGTCTGCTCCCTCCCACTCTTGTCCGCCCATTCCTCTTTGTCAGTGTCTTGACTCCTACAAACATGAAATCAGGATGCCGTGAGTGACTAGCCGAGAGAGACTCACGAGGCGCACATGAAAGGAGTTGGCCGTGACCGAACGTCCTCCTCCGACTGCGGCGGGCAGGCAGGCAGGCGGGCGGGCAAACGGGCGGCCGTGTGGTAGAGAGTAGACGATGAAGCCTTGACGGGCTCTGCAGGTTGGCCTGCCGCTGCCCTGAGAAGATCAGCCACGACTCCCCAGGATGCCGCCTGCTGTACCCACCACCACCCCAACACATTGGCATATTTTCAGAGGAGCCATGAAGACATCAAATGCCAGATACATGTCAAAATGCTATGAAATATTTACACATTCAATCATTCATTTGACAATGAATAAGAGGCTGCAGGGTCTCGTGCTGTGACTCTGCTATGTAATGCCATCATTATATTTTCATGATTACTTTTAACTGGTAAATATGCAAGCAGAGGTTCATATTGACAAGAGTGCTAAGGGTAAGATTGTGAGATTGTCATGGTAATGGGAAAAGCAGGCATCACAACCACGGTCTACACAAATTGAATGTTATTTTCTCTACACCTGCACTTTGTTTCTCAGTTCTCTGGCCATAGTGGAGAGCGTATGCAGCCACATTTCTTGAGTTAATCTTTATGGGTTTCTTTAATTACTCTTTAAATCCTACAGACAGCCAATACCACTGCGTTTTATTCCACTGCATGATTCCTATTGCAGCCCATTTAAAGTATGAATGTTGCAGAAGGGTGTTGTGTTCTCACAGATGCTAGTTATCGCTACAGCAAACCACAACATCAAATCCTTCCATTTTCCACTTTGCTATTTCACACACGGACTGACACTGTTCGTTCACACATTTGAAATAGCTTCCACTGCTCAGTGGTGGTTACGATCACTGTCACTCCTCATAACACACTGGATAAAAACGGAATAAATATAAGGTTTTTTTAAGCGGAATAGTGATAAGGGGTTTAAGCACTAATCAAATACAGCATGGTTTGATGCAAGGACCATCATTCTCTCTGGCGTGTGTTCCTAAAAGGTTTTACTGAGCTCATTCAGTCACTGGGCTTTTTTAAAACAGCATTCATTTGAAGAAAGATATTTGCATGCAGCTTTAATGAATATTAACACAAGATAACGTGAAGGGCCTCTCAGCAGGAGTCGTGTCACTTTTAGTAAACCGAAACCTAATACAACAATTCAATCACCTCGTATCCACTCCATAAGAAATGCTCACACAGCAACACAGAAGCATGCCCACAAACCACGTCAGCTGTTTACAAGTGCCGTTGGTTAGCATCAGAGAGCGGTGCGTGGGCCATATGCCTGCTGCTGTTGCAAGGAAGGTGACGGAGGCCTTGACACCTTGTGTGAGGTCATCCTCTCTCCCCGCTCGGCTCTCTCTCCAGCTCCCTCATTAGAGTGGCCACACAGTCAGAGCCGTCCAGCGGAGCTGCACAAGCCCAAACATGCAGCGTGCAATTAGCTTCTTATTTTTAGAGTCCACTCTTTTGTCTCAGGGACGAGGGTGGATGAGTGGAAATGTGGCTTTTCAACTTTTTGAGCTACCAACCGATGGGCAACAAAAGAGCAACACGTTTTTCATCTTTATAATTGCCAGAGGCTTTGTTTTTTCCCTCTCTCTCTCTCTCTCTCTCCCTCTCTCTCTCTTTCCCTCCCTTCCTCTCTCTGTCTCTTTCCACTTTGTTCTAAATATAGCCAGTCATCATTACCTGCTGTCCTGAGGGGTGGGGTGTGTGCCCTACGGCAGGTCATCGGGGGATGGACGGTGTAGCCATCACTGCCCGTCATGTGCGGATGGAAGCCGTGACTGTCCAGCGCTCCACAGTCCGCCATATCACAGGTGGAGGGACACGGGCCACTCTAACAAGCTCTCATTACAGTGTCCGGCCTCTCTCTCTCTCCGCCCTGCCCTGTCTGCACGCGGAGAGGCTCCAGCGGCTGGATCAGGAAGCCCCAACCCTTCTTCCCTCCCTGCCGGCCCACCCTCCAGCCCCCACCCTCCTGCCTCAGGCTCCTCCACACCCTGAGCTTAGCCCAGGGACCTTGCCTTTGAACTTGTGAGAGATTATACGGTGGCTTCAGGCGGCTTTACTTTTCAAGATCATAGCTCTTGGAAGTTCGGGCCAAATCAGGAAATGAGATCGTGCCGGACCACATTTCCCACAATGCCGAGCATCAAAAGTGGGGGGGGGGGGATCGAGTCAGAGTTCAACGCGGCCCCACTCTACTGGTGCTGGATGAAAGTGGGGGGCTTCAAAGGAGCCAAAGCACAGCAGGCTGAGCGGACTTCTGGAGGAGGTGGGGAAACGAGTAGGAAAAAAGAGAATAAGACCGTCACCATGGCAACAAGCCAAAGATGATGACATTTTGAAATTGAAACACGAAACTGAGAAGACAAACAACCAACATGATTATCTAGATGATGGTGAGTATGGCTAAGGGAAAACCAGGAGATGGCTCTGATGTGAGACCTGCTGTGGAGACTGTGGTGTGTAGTATAGGGAGGAGGCTCTCACTTTCAGCTGTGCTACTGATATTCTCCTCCATCTTTGCCTTTTAGAGGACCTTGAGAAGGAGGCAGCCTCCTGGGGCTTCATTCAATCAGAGGGAAGCGCTCGCTGGCATCCTCTTGGAATGTCAGTGGGAATCACCAGCTGCTTCCAGATGGAGTGAAAGCAGGATCAGAAACATCCAATCCCAGCCCTCTACTCCATCCCAACAGGCTGCCATCTCAGTCATACATTTGTCTTCTCTCATCACAAGCACATTCAGTGACAGTTGTACTTCATGAAATAATCACACCATTCTGAGAGCAACAATGACCAGCCAGCCAGTGATGCACACATAGTCTCTGTACTCATCTTACTGAAATGCCATCGAATTAGCATTGGCACAACTACAAAGCATGCCATTTTTGGCTTGAATCATGAATCCATAAAGTATTCTAAACACTAATCTTCTGCAAAAATGTACAGATTTTTTTTAAAACGGCCTCATGAATAATTCCATAACCATATATCTTTTGACTTGTATACAGTCCAGTTGAAAACCGTATAATATGCATTCTTATTTTCAATACTTTTCAGAACTGACAACCAACCAGATATTTCTCTCCTCATTTGAACAATGACAGCAGCAGCTAATAATTCAGAATAATAATATCAGTCCAGGGACGGCAGATGTAAAATGGTCTTTTGGTTAATTAAAAGCACATTAACACTATTTACACATTGTTCAATTGTCCCAATACTAGAAATATTGCAAACATGAATCATTAGGGTTTTGATACATTAAAAATACAAAATGTACACAGTGTCATAATAACTACAGAACATGAATATGTAACCATAGGAACGATCTAAAGAATCCATCATTGTGACTACCGGTTCTGTCTTTCAGGGAGATTGACAGGTGTGGATAAGAGGATAGAACTGTTGGGTGGAGTGGGTCCCCACCCCCCAATGTTTGGGCAGAGTGAGTCGAAGCAAATAGGAGAATTTTTTGGGGGAAATGCCAGGGCTTGAAGATGCAGGGTGAGCGAGCCCATCAAGAGTTTCACTGCTTGGTCGGGGAGCAGCACTTGAAGAAGGATGGGTGATTACGCCATGACATCTTGAGCTAGCGGTCTGATTGATGCCCTGTCATACTGAAATGTGTGTGTTTGTTTGTTTGTTTGACAGTTCCTCTGTGAGTGTGTATATGTGTTTTGTGTGAGGGAGTCTTCTAGAATGGGATGTCATGTCAGACACACCAATCACCGGGTGCCACACCCTTCCATGATGTGGGTGTAGAATGTCAGTTCTGTCAATCCAGCCTCAGTGGAATGGATCCGCAGATTTACAAGGACCACCCCACATGCCTCATTCTCAGTCAGCTCAATCTCAGTTCTGCTGTCAGGCCAATCAAACCATGACAGAGGAATCACAATGCTGATATTGATGGAAGACCTTCAACCAATTACAATATAGACTGAATAGCTTTAATCAATATCAACATTGATAGAATAACATTAATCTATGAACATTTCAATAGAAATGTAATGAACTACGTCCATGACTGTGAAGTGCTGGGTGCTGGAGGCATTTGTCGCTGACATATCATTGATGTGGAGACCCAACTCACCCTTGCAGGTGACTCCAAAATGAATGTAAATGTCAAGCCTTTGCCAGGGAATTTACGAGTGTTATTTGTGGTGGCTTATTTTTCACCACGACTCTAGGAAAGGACATGCATCAGCATGTTCCTTGAGGGGACACATTTCAATTGATGTTTTCTTGTTATCCTGCAGAGAGACGTATGTGAGAGGACGCAGAGTTGAAAACCAAGAGGACATTCACCTGGAGGCTTTCACAACAAAAAAGCTCTTAGAATTCCTGTAAAAAAACTAATACATTTTTGTGTAGTACTACAATTGCCATGTAATATCCAGAGAGGCATCCCAACACAATAATGTACAAACTGGTATCTGCATCCGAACACAGCAGCACACCTAGATAAAAACACAGCAGACATAATGCAATGCAGTGGGAAAAGGGAAAGGGAACTGAAGCCTGCACTTAAGTTCTCTTAAAAACTATACGTAGCACTTAAGTTCTCTTAAAAACTATATGTAGCACTTAAGTTCTCTTAAAAACTATACGTAGCACTTAAGTTCTCTTAAAAACTATACGTAGCACTTAAGTTCTCTTAAAAACTATATGTAGCACTTAAGTTCTCTTAAAAACTATACGTGTGCCTTGTAAAATGCCAAGGCTGACCGTGTGGCCAAGAGTTAATGTGTAATATGTGTGTAGAATATCTAACAGTATTTCATGATTACCTAAGGGCCTTATCCACTGGTCGGTAAAATGAGTGCAGCGAGAAAGGCTACGGTGAAATGGAAGGCTACGATTGCTCCCGAGGTTCGCTTTTTTCCCCCAGATTCCGCCCTTCGTTACTCAGGAAAGGACATGGACTCCCAAAGGAACGTTCCTCCTCAAGATGTTATTTTTGCTCTATCTTCAAGGCTCGCACTTAAAGTTTATGAGGGATTGAGAATGGATGATTAGCATTTAAAGGACCTGACGCTTTTCCTTTTTTAAAAGACGGAGCTGTCACCTTCCCCTCCATCAGATCGTCAGCGTCGGCCCTCACTACTCTGCTCCACTCCGCTCAGACGCTTCAAACGTCCTCTGGTTTGAGTCGGAGCCAGGGCCGTCCTGCGGCCATCGTCGGTCGCACCCTCTGATGTAAGAGAGAAATGTTGAAAAGCGAAAGGGGCTTCAGATATGGAGGTCGGGGCAGGCCATGTGGTAACGCATCCCTGGTTGTCCTCTGGAACAGAAGGAGAAGCAGTGCAAGGCTCCCGTGCTGGCTCTGGGAGCTCCGGGACTGCATGTAAACCCTGGAACGGGAGGAGAGCAGAACACAGACAGTTCTGCCTGAAGCCCCACCCCCCCCCTCTCTCTCTCCTCCTCTGATCATTTAAGTCACACAGAGGAAGCCAAATTGAGCTGCAGCAATGAGAGTCACAGCATGTTTCTTTGGCATCACGAAAAGCAAACTTAGCACAAACCCACAAAGAACTTTGGTCGAATTGTTGTCTTCTTCTCTGCTTCCTCTGTAAATGTGATCTCTCAGCAACTGAGGGAGCCACTCATGGCCGCCCCACCAGAGCAGGGGGAGTTTCTTTATTTCTTTAACTTAGCACTGCTTAATTCCTGATTATACAGCGTGGTTGTGTCTCCAGATCAGCGACAGCTGTAATTCTTACATGGGCCTTGGAGGGGATCAGCCCATAACAGAACTCATTAGTTAGAGTGGCCTTGCTTTAATAAAAGGTTAATTAGGAATTTTGTTATGGCCTCATGGGAGGGGAGGCGGAACAACACTGGACGAGACTTCCTCTGACTCTCAAACAAATGACACAACTTAGCGACGACAACTGCTGTGTGTGTATGGCATCATGAAGGAGAAGGAGGAGGAAAAGGAGGCCCCATGTCACACATAGCCCTGTTTCGCCCCCCCTGGTCTCACCTCCTTATGGCGTTAGCCTGCTGGGTGCTCCTCCCTGATGAACTGCTATCATTAGCCAGATCCCCACTCTACTCCATTCAGCAGATTCACCACTCATTCAGCAGGTTGTGTGGGTGGCAAAGCCCAGGGGAGGCGAACCTTTAACCACAGCCAGTTACTACAGATCATCAACTGGGCTCCTCGTGCATTGTGGTGTAAGCACAGGGGTGGAGCTAGATAGCCCCGAGACCTAGAGAACTAAGCAGTGGAGAAACATAGAAGAACAAAATTAGAAATCTTTCCTGGTGTGCAGAAAGAAGTTATTCATCACCCATTACTGACTCCTGCTGCACACGACCAAAAAGTCCCTGCTGTCTCTCCCTTTTTAGAGGAAACTGTTCATTGGTAAGTCAGCTGTAAAAAAGCCGCCCCACCCTCTCTGCCCTTTTTTCAAGCATTCCTATCAACCCTTCACTCTGACATTCCATTCGTGGCTTCCCTTGGCAGAAGCTTTTGGCTCGGAAGGATGAGGCGAGTTCTTCCACAGCCAAACACCTGGGGCAGAGCCCCACCTCCCCTTGCAGCAGAACCCAGGGTACTCGCTCTGGAACACTGAGGGGCAGCTGGGAGAGTAGGCTGGGTTGAGCACTTTGGAATGAACTGCATTTTCACGCAATTCATCCATAATGCAATTTCCCACATTCAATATTTGCTTCAATTTTGACTGGAGGCTAAAGACAGCAGGAAACACCATCATGCTGTACAAATGCCCCCACTGGCACCACATCTGATTGCTTTGTTTGGAAAAAGTATAAACACAGGTGCCAAGAACAGAGGGAAAAATGTGACACATCCATAGTTTATGGCAATCAAATGTCACGAAAAGCTCTAATTACATCCGTCGGAGGCCACACAAACCCATCAGGCGGAAGCAGAGGCTTTCGTGTGCTGCTACTAGTCAGTGGGCATG
Organism: Alosa sapidissima; assembly: GCF_018492685.1. Taxonomy (NCBI): domain Eukaryota; kingdom Metazoa; phylum Chordata; class Actinopteri; order Clupeiformes; family Clupeidae; genus Alosa; species Alosa sapidissima. Next base: position 27,795,089 of record NC_055978.1, on the reverse strand, counting down.
ATAACCCACAGCTGCCTCCTTTTATAGTTTTCTGTGTCAGGGTTACTGTAGAGGAAGAGCAAGTGATACACATTCAAGTGCTCCTGCAAAGAAACAGCCTTGTAATGGGTGAGAGCCAATCGCATGCTCCCCCAGAGGGCCTCAGTTCATGTAGCGAGATAGTCTCCTCTCAAGGCCACGTGACACTTGCTGCCGTTGGCCCTGAGCCCAGGTTGCCAAGCCACAAACATGGTCTACGCTGAAGTAAGAAACGCTCAAGGACTCATGCCGTGGCCCTGTTTGTGGGACTGGTGCAATGTGAAGAGAGCTGCTCTACAAGGAGCAAGGGATAGGGGTGCTGTCTGTGGTGCTGATTTGTGTTGTGTCTTCATAATCCACAGCATCCAGTCCCTGGTCCTTAAAGTACACAAAATAAGCACTCTCTTCTCCTGAAAACATTTTTGGGATCGGTCAAAATGACCATTTGGTTCATTCATAATGACGAGTGACATGATTTCACAGTCTGAATATTCAGCCAAGCTATGGTAGCCTACCTGAAAATGTGAAAATGGCAAATGTGCCCCAATTTTGTGCAGAGAAAAGCCTTTGAAAGCATGAAAGTACAAAATAAATTTACCCTACAAGTGATAAATTGGTTTATAGTGATTTAATAGGTGAATTATATTTGAGTGACTAGGTTAGGCTACAATTTAATCTGCATAGACATTATCACACAATGTAACCAGAGCATTAAGCTTTTTTTAACTTGGCTATTCTTATTGCAGTTGCTTGCTAATGTGAACATCTTGGCAGGGCCTAAAATCTGGGCTCGCTCTACAGTCCTTGTGATATGAAATATTATCACCATGGAGAACAAAGTCTCATTTATCTGATGAGAAGGAACAATTTCCTGGATATATTTTTAGGAATTCCATCCATCACCCCTGACGCTGTCGAGTCCACTTGGCTTCCCCCCAGTCTTGTTCTTCCTGTTTCCCCATGACAGAGTGCTACCATCACTGGGTCGCTTGGCAACCACGTTTTAATGATCCAATCCCAAGGAGAGCTTTGAGCAATAACCACAGACAAGCATCAGCGAGTGTGGCACACGCTCCACATGAGAGCAAACCCACTCCGTCACTGTGATGAGGCTCTGACAGTGGGATGAAATCTGTCTCACACACACACACATACACGCACACACACACGTACACACATACACACGTACACCAAGCATTCACAGTCATAAAGAGCCACTTTTTAAACACTGAACTAAGAATGTCTTTCTCTGCAGGGTCTGTCTCCACCGACACACACAGGGCATACAGCATACATACTTCAACTTAAACACAACCAAGCACACCACTTGTTAATCTACTTTCTAATGCACATCCACAGTTCATGGCAGCATTAGTTAAAAAAGACCAACCATGCATTGAAATGAGGAAAGCTAAGCCTTCTAAGACGTCAGGACTTAGAAGGACCGGATATTAATGTTCAAAAACTCACATCTGATTCTGTTTCTGACTCTGCAAGGACACTGCCTTCATTGTGGACCCTCTGCACCACCACAACAGATGCCCCTACATCTCCATCGACTCTGTCAGTTCAAAGCTCACAGCTCCCACGAATCTCCCATTGCCTCAGCTAAAGAAAACAGCAGCTTTTTGTGTGTGTGTGTTTGAAAGCACCTCTTGTTATTCAACAAAGGGAGGGCATTTGAGGGAGGATACATCTTGCATCGTGCTGCATTAATGATGTGGTCGCACTCAGTCCTGATTTGGCACCCGGTGAGATGTATTATAAATGGCCCATCTGCCAAGGCAAGGAGCCGAACCATCAGAAGCTCCAGGTGAACTTCAAAACACTTCACATCCTCCTGAGGCATCCCAAAAATCACCATACACAACAGGCGGACCAGGGAGAAAAGAACACAGACAGAGAACAGAAGGGCTTAGTAAACATCTCAGACTAGCTCAGGAGGTGTATGAAAATATGTGCTGCTGTCAAAACAACTAGGAATGACTTGACGCGCCAAATAAATCATTCAAGTACTGCGATCTGTCAGCAGCCGTGCGTGGAAGATGGCTGCCTTGCCCCGTGATTCGGTGAGTGTAAGAAACAAGAACAAGGGCAGAGGACAGATATATGTAGGTGATGAGGGAGGGTGAGGCTGGAACAGGAGAGGTGGGCGAGAGACAGCCGTGTCCACCGTCTGCTACGAGCCTCTCTGGCCATTCTGATGCCCTGATTGCCAATCAGAAAGCGTAGCTGCGGGCCGGGGGCGCGCCGGAAACACAAGGGCACCTTAATGGCCGTGATTGCCGCGAGCAGCGGCTCCCCTGGGCCCTGTGGGGTGGGAGTGGGGGTGCTGCTGATTGGCTGGGGATCGGTCCCACTGGGGCGGTGGGGGGATGACTCCGTGTCTACAAACAGGGCTCCTCACTCCCCGCTGCAGCCGTGTGAAATGGCTGCCGTCCTCGGCAGCCCCACCGCCACCACCTCCCACCTCGCCTGGCAGGGCTTGGGTGCTTTCTCCCCCTGCTGGTGACAGGTGGACTTACAGCAAGATCCCCCATTTCCACAGATATTATTGGCCCATTTTTCAGATTAAAACATGACTGTCCACAGATTCTCTACTTTTTTAAATGCAGGGAAATGTATATATATATATATACACTATATACTGTACTGTATGTATATATTTACTATATAAAATATAGTACATTTATTTTATCACTACCGTTAGTCAGTTATTCTGTCAGCAAGTGGTCAAACAGGATTTGTTCATGACACAACGAAACAGTTCATGACGATCTTGACGAGAACAGGACCTACCGGTAGTTCTGGACTTAAATATCCACAGATGACATTTAGACATTCAGAGGAGACCCTGTGGACAGGATGGGTGAAACTAAAAACTATTCAGCCTAGCATGCACAACAGCCTGTCATGTCACAACATCAGGCGATTGACTCCAGTTTGCAATTCTAATTCCGGGTGAGTCACTGCCTTCATGACCTTGACACTGGGGAGAGCAGAGGATAACAGGCATGGGAGACAGGGAGAAAGAGAGGAGAGGAAAGAGGAGGTGAGGGAGAGAGAAAGAGAAAAGCTATAGAAGCTCACACTGGTTTAGCATACAATGTCTCCCTTACAGTATATTGACAGAACCCCAGCTGAAGTTAGCATAGATCCAAAATGACTTGGAAAACCACAGCTTCTCTCAGGGGACACTTTATAAGTGGAGCAATGAAAACACAGCACAACAGCTGTACAAATTCACTGTGTGAAAAATATCTACGCTAAACTCATTTCTAACCATTAATTGTAAACAAAAACAATAATAAGTTAATCTGCTTTTTGAAAAAAAAAAAAAGACTTTATTTAACATATTTACAATGTGCATCTGTGTGTGTGTTGAACTCTCACAAGGGCACTGACAGAATGCAGAGTGAGTTGCAGTGTTTCTGGAAGACGTCTCTGAACTGCACGTAGTCGTGGAGGAGATGGGGCAGGGGAAGCCTCTGGACGTAGGAGCGGTCCGCCAGGCACTGGAAGCCCACACTCTCCAGCAGCTGCAGCCGGCACAGGTGGGCAAGCGAAGGGATCCCCTCTACAAGAGAGCACGACGACACAAGGTCAGTACCCTCTACTTAAACACTCAAGCTGGGGAACAAAGCACTAGCAGCAGCCAGGGTCTGGTTTCTGTTGAGAGGTTTATCTTTCCCAGGGACTACAAGTGCAGCTAAACCATCTGCCCGAGTGGTGCAGAATATGGTGTTCAAAACACATTTTAAAACATATTTTACACTCTCCCCTCGCATGTCTATTGTTATTGTTGGTTGAAATGCAGTATAAACTGTTCCATGAAGTATGAAGCCAAGGGCTCTGCTAGTTTAACACAGAAAACTTTCTTGAGCGCTCTGTAAAGCAAAGTTCTCTTCAAATGTGTTCAAGCAAAGCAGCTGTGCTGTGATGTGTGATCCAAGAGAGTTGTAAAGTGAAGGGTTGCATTTGGATGGAAATCTTCAGAACAGCCTCTCTGACTTCAGCGTACAGTGCTGGAATAGCATCTCTGTGACTGGCATTCATATTACATTTGGCTGTAACTGCACTAGCTACAAGTGAAGCAGAGGACATTAAGACACCACTGAGGAGAAATAACTCGACTCACTAACACCAACAAAACAAATCACAGCTCCAGAAACACTACTGTCCATGTGAGACAGTTCACGTTAATGTGAAAAGTTGTCAAGCAGTCACAGAATAGAAGAAACACATACACACACAAACATGTTGTGTCTATCCTAGCTGCTTAATGCTAACCATCTGATGAAGCTCAACTGGCACACCTCATTAAGAACATGTACGTAGTGTTAGATAAACACCCATTAGAGACAAATGTCCTTTCCTAATTAGGAGAAAAAGAGGTCTCTCTGCGTCATGGCAATGGCATGACAATGGCTGCAGATACCCAGCACATCTTGTGGGCACAGCGTCTCAGCCCACACTGTTCGTTTAATAGTAAATTCTGCCTCATGCATTTTAATTTTGCGTTTCTTGAATGTGTAATGGAGGAAGTGAGTAACCACCACCCGCTGTGCCCAGGCCCACTACTGAACCATCTGATGGGGCCGTGATTATTCTGAGCACGCGCCCACCCAGATGGGAGACAATCAGTTCACTTCACACACTTCCTTTCACCAGCAAAGTGCATCAGGTGGCGTCTGGTTCCTGCATTGTGATCAGGTGTGTGTGTGTGTGTGTGTCTGTGTGTGCGTTTGGGGGGGGGGTAACCCCTTTGTTTGCTCTCCCAAATGCTCGTCTCCTGGAGCTGACACAGCTCATCCCGACCACACAGTGTTCTTTCATCTCCAAATGCTATCTGTGGGCTCAGAAAGACAAAAAAAACTCACACCATTTCTGGACTGCCGGTTTCACTTAGCAACATTCATGAGTTCAGCTGGGTGGACGCTGACACACGCACACACGCACACGCACACACACTTGAACTTTTTCAGCTGCTCATGACAAAGTTGATGTTTGTTACTCTGGCTCCATGGCTGTCAGGGCTCTACAAAACATGCTTACAGGATGTTACATCATCAGGCTAGATTAGCAGGGCTGCTGGACACTGGCTACTGATGCAAGAGGAAGTCAATGAATGAATGTGCCAGGGGGTAACGACCCAAGGAGGCATACAAATTCTACCTTGTAGAAAACTTGGCCAACTCCCCTTCTGTTGAGGAATTACATCATGAACATGTTGACAGTGTGACTGAAGTAACACAGTGCGTGTTCTTCATTTGAATTAACGCAGGAAATGCTGTGTGTCCGTGTGTGTCCGTGTGAGTATGTGTGCCTGTAGGTGTGTTTGTGTAAAGGTGTGTGTGTATGTGTACCTATGTGTGTGGGCGCCGGTGTTTGTGAGTCTCCTATTTACCTAGAGATTTCAAAGTGGTCACTGAGGAATCTGCCTGGCGGCGACACAGGAAGTTCTGGATCTCCAGAGGCAGACACCTCCAGTTGAAGAACTCCAGGAAGAACGTCAGCACTTCTTCAGCAGCCTCTTCAAAGCTGGAACAAACATCACAAAGAGTAGACAGACAAGACTGTGACTGCTGGGACTGGGACACAAAAGCACTCCTTAGGCCGCTCATGAGGCTCCTTTTACACATCGTTGAGTTTCTGAAACCCGGTGAAAGCCTTACACACATCTCAGTAGGAGCACACAAGTGCTTCAGCTGAATGGGGGTGAGCTCCCTGGCTCAGCCTTGGCACGGGCAGGCTGGCACAGACAGCAGGTGAGGGATGTGCTTTCAGCGCGGCACTGGCGCTGTCCTTACTTACAGGCGGGGTTGCAGGAAGAGCACGGGCTCTATTCCGGCTTGGAGCAGCAGGGGGAGCCAGCAGTACGCGCTGTCCACTTCGGCCAGCGCCAGCTGAGCGAGGGCCTCACGCTCGGCCCGCGCAGTGGGGATCCCGCGGCAGGACAGCACCAGCTGCAGCAGCTCCTGGCAGCGCAGGGCGAGCGAGTACGCCTGCTGACCGATACGCGCTCCCGCCTCCATCAGGAGCCGCACAATCTCCACTCCCTCATCATTCAGTCTGTACGAACTGAGGAGGAAAAGATTAAGAGAGAAATACTGTTCATCTTTTCACTGAAGTCTGCAGTAAACAGCTGATAAAGATTACTTATTAACTATTGTTCCCTTGCAATACATTGCTTTGATATCTATCTATCTATCTATCTATCTATCTATCAAAGCAATTTATTGCTGTAAATAGATAGATAGATAGATAGATAGATAGATATAACCATGAGTGGCTAAAACCAATAAGCCATGTGGTAGGTGTATGTGTCTGTGTTCAGGTACCTCTCCATAGCCAGTTCCAGGGGGCATGTGTACCCAAAGCAGGGCTGCGCGTCTGCGTTGTAGCCGGCATGGAGGAGGGGCACCAGGCTGGCTGCTCGCTCACTGAGCACTGCCTGGTACAGGGGGCTCACCTTCCCCTCGCTGCACTCGCAGTCCCTATCGGTCACCTCCAGGAGGCGCTCTAGGACCCTGCTCTCCAGGAAAGCACACCATCAGCTCCACAGTACAGCAGGTATTAAACTACACGGAAGCAATCTGTTAACAACCAATCAGAGACTGATATTTTTAGGGGAGCCAGGAAATACGCTGGTAGTTGTTTTGTTATGTTGTTAGTCTAAGTTCTCTGTGGAACTAGAGTCTAAAGACTGAGACTGGGCTTCTCAACATTAACAATCCTGGAAGTGCTCCACCGTTCCCAATCAGCTGTATACAGAGCATGTCCCTTATTATTGCACGGCTCTTCATAATGCTGAAGAATGCTCCATTCACTTGAATGGGCCTTCCCAACGTTCGGTGGCCTGCTAATTCTCAATAACAGACCGTTGCTAAGTATAACAGACCGCTGTCAAGGAAAATGGGTTTTGTGCTTCTATTTCACATCTTTCATATCACTCCGCTGCGTGTCGGGGTCTGGTTCGCCCTGTAAAGCACATTGAATGACCTCTGTGTATGAAATGTGCTATATAAATAAACTTGACTTGACTGTCGGGACTTATTTTCCCAATAATGACCGGCGTTCTATACATTATCCCTTACTTAAAGCTCTCCTCCCACAGTCATCTGTGTCTAGCAAATTCATCCACGAGCAGATTCATCTCGTCTTCAATGACCAGCAGTGGTCAGGCCCACAGCTGTGTGTGCACTGCGGGACTGACCTGACGTGTGAAAACTGGGCAGCAGCATGGATGGGCAGCTGCCACTGGTCGCGATTGCAGTAGAGGTTGGGGTTGGCACCGTGGGTCAGGAGTGCCTCCACGCATGGCAGGTGGCCCTCCTGGGCCGCGATGAGCAGCGGAGTGGCCAGGTCTGTAGCCTGGCAGTTCACATTGGCACCTGAATGGACACAATCACACAGGCATCAGAACAGACAGCCTGGTCATGGAGCAGCACGGGTTCATTACCCAAATACATTAAAAGGCACGAGAGATGTCCAAAAGAACAACTCCTATTTAATCAAAGCTTTGATACTGTATATCCAGCATTTCTAGCAGTACCCCAAGGGAACACTGAAGCTGTTGGTCTCAATCTGTGGTTAATATCCACAAAGGTATCAAATTGCCTATTTAGATATGAATTACAGTGCCTTTCAAAGTTTGAATTAGACTGTACAAAGACTGTACTATAATAAATGATCTTGTCTGTGTGTGCAATTTACAGAAGTAATAGGCCAATTCTGAACCAAGCTTATCATTAACTTGGTGTATTTTTTATGTCATAAAAAATGTACTGTCTATTATTTATATCCTGTGAATGGATTCACCACATCACATTCATATAGCACTTTTCTAGACACCCAAAGTGCTTTACAATGCAAGGCGACCTCACTACAACCACCATCAATCTGTAGCCCCCACATAGGGTGAAAAGCTTGCATTCTACAGTCTTCACTTGTGAAAACACAAGCACATCACTAAGGCCAGATAAGACATGAATGAGGAGAGAAAGTGATCAGTGGATGGTGTGGTAGAGACCAAAGAGAGCACCTGCTCCAGCGAGGATTTCCACACAGGGGCTGTGTCCATACTGAGCAGCCAGGAAGAGAGGTGTGATGCTATAGTCATCTACTGCCTCCAGGCACGACACACCCGCCAGCATCTGCACAATGTCTGCATGGCCCTGAGGCGGCACAAAAAGAGAAATGTAAGGGAACATGCCGAGCAGAGAGTAATGCCTTTCATCTTTGCAGCTTTCATAGTGGGGTTCAATGTGATTTGTTCTGTCCCAAGAGGCATGAGGTATTAGGCAGTAGTGCTCTCAGATAACATACCAATGTTGGGATTGTTCCTATTCAAATACACAATTTAAAACTACAAATCCCACAATCCCTCATGTAACCCATTTAAGAGGAACACATAAAATAGGCTCAGATAATTTAGGAATGGACCAGGAATCAATGACTGAATTTAAACACCAAGGTAAGTAGAACATAAAATGTATTCTCAATCATTTACATTCATAATAACCCAAAACAAAGTTGGTTCTTTGTTATATATCAGTGTAGGTGTGTTCTGGTAATTTCCAGTTATTAATGAGCTATTAACCAACAGTCCCAAAAGAACAGGGCGCACCCATAAAAGTTATGGTTTCGCAATTGCAACAAAGTTCAAACGAAAAAAATAAAAATAGAATAGTCCAGATGAAGAATCCAAACGTTGTTTCAATCACGTGTACCCGATAGTATCCGGTGGGAGAATAAAAAAAAATAAAAAAAGAAGGTTCAATCAATTGCGTGGTTAACGATCAGTCCTACCACACTTGAAATCAGAAGATGCACACTGAAGGGTTTCCTCCGAGGCGATTCAGTCTTGAGTGGCTCGCCATCCTCCGCGCAGGGAAGAGTTCCAGTGTCATAAAAACCCAGCCTAGACTTCAATAATCAGAACATAGCCCGAAGTCTTCTATAACAAGAGAATCCACACCTCAGAAGTTCACTTCTTTAGAACTAGTAGCAACTACTGCTATGAAGCTATTTCTTTACTTGGAATCTGTACTCTCAGGGTGGGCGTGGCCTTTCCTATTTTCTGACCTTTCTTTGCTGACTGTTGTTAGGTAGTATAGAGGAAAATGGTTTGCATTAATGAAGGCAGTGAGAAAACTATAGGATATAATGAAATTCCTATAAGGTGTGTCCACCTGGGTTACACTCACATCTAACAGAACCCACAGAAAAGTCTGAAATCCACAATGTTGTGGGGGGCCAGGTTAGGCTGAGAAGCATGTGTGTGCCAACAGAGCTGGAGGTGAGTTTATTCATAGGATGCTTATCTATAAGACGTAAGATATGGCAACACTTTATTTTACGGGGTTCTTGTTCCAGTGTATCTACATAATAGAATATTCTGATATATGATATATGATATATGGCATTTACGTTCAGTTGTGAAGACCAATACCCTATTTTCAATGACAAAACAGCTTTGGCGTGTGTAACAGCTTAGAACGGCTTACAATGCATCCAGCAACATATTTGGGGACATGAGCACTACTATGGCTCCAGGCATCCTAAAGTGCTGGGAGGAGAATGCACTGAAGTTCTTGAATTGTCAAGGACCAGTTGGGGCAGTTTCATGTCTCTGTTGCTGAGATAGTTTCGATCGTCAAAAGTTCAGAATTGCCAAGAATCTTGTAGGGGCTGTTTGGGGCATATCTCTGTTCCTGAGATAGTTTCGATCGTCAAAAGGTCAGAATTGCTAAGAATCTTGTAGGGGCTGTTTTTAAAGAGTAGAGATTGTCTGTGCTGTGGGGGGTGAGACAATTTACTCATGTTTTGCATGATATTGCCGCACCCAAAGTTGTTATAAATCCATAGTAGCACATATATTATCATCTAATGTTGTGATAGACCTTTGTATGAACGTGTGTTCTATAGATATAACCTATTGAACTTCCATTTGCTATTTATGGCCTGTAGGCCTCATTGACCTGAGCTAATGCAAGTCAGAAAGGGGAATATTCTATTGGGGAAAGGTTCCAGTGGGGGCTGGCATAGAAGCAAAGAGGGGGAGTGAGGGTGTTTTAATGTACAGAAGCACACATACAGTCCATCTAATCAATAAGTATGTGTCTGGATTACATTTTATACACGGACCATTTTCTCACCCATTCATTTCTAATGGCCGGTCATATTTGAGACCGGGAATACACATGGGTGTTAAATAAAACACTCAAATTGTCATGAAAATTATCAAAAATTCTTTTGTGTGTTCAGATGCCCTGTATTAAGTCATGGCGCCTCATGGTAGTCAGAATAAGGTAACAATATTTTTGAGAGAAAAGAATTGTCAATCGGTCACATTTGACCGCAAACACAACAGTTTCATTCCAGTTTCTTCCAGTAGCAGCAACTGGAATCCATGCATTTCCACTGAATTATTTTTGGAATCTGATCCCTTATCATACCTGTTCATTCTTACTCGTTGCTCGACTTATCGTGACTAAATTCAAGATGGCTGCAAACGCTAAACTTCGTGAAGATACTGTCTGTATAAATCGTCTTGTAAGTAAACTACCAGTGCTTTTTCAAAGTTCTCAATGTCTCGTTTTAAATGTCAGGGCCCTCGGAAGTCTACCAATGAAGTGTGGAGATACATTGAGCCTCGTAAATGGGTGTAAAACAGTGATTTATTTGCATGGCTAGCCCGATGCCGAAGCATCACTATTGAAAAAGCCGTTGGTAGCATCGGTTAACTAGCGTCAGATTTTGGAGTGCAGGGGACAAGCCGAGATGGGCTATGAGACATACGTTCACACTCGGTATCATGTTTCAATACACTTTAGGTCAATATCACACCGGAATTCTCCTTTAAGTGCTGCTGGGAAAATGCCTGAGCTGAGAATGGTTCACAATTTGCATAAGCTCAAATGCCAAACAGCTGAAAACACTTTTAAAGAAGTTTGTAGGCAGAGCGTCAAGACAGCAGGTACTGTAGATTAACTAAGTTGCAGCACAGGTTTTTCAAGGGTTTGGCCATTGTAGCAGTAACCTCAGTACCAAGTAGTCTCACTGACAGAGGCATTCTGCAAAATTGGCGTAATGGAGAGTCTTCACCACTCAACAGAAAGCTATGAGTGAGTCTTGAATGTCCTATACGGCATCTGGTATATACTATTTAATCGTGTCTGGGTTGAAAAGAAAAAAATAGTCTCTTTCTTACAGTAGGATGGATTTCATATAGCTTATTGTTGGTGCATTGGTCCCATTCAGATTGCCACTTATCTGTGATGTAAGAGTTCAATATAGGTTTAAGGTCTGAGGCAGGGATTTGACATTCTGTGAGTTCTTCGTTAAGGGCTTGCTTAGCAGCACTGTCCGCTTTCTCATTTCCTCTCAGACCAACATGGCCTGGGACCCAGCAAAAAGTAAACTTTAAAGTCCACATCAGACGTGCGACCATGAAGTTCATAGTAATGGGAGAGTTCATAGTCAAGTTAGGATATATTCATGGTCAAACTGTGTAGGCAATGGTAGAACTATAACACATTTAAGTTGAGCTGTAAATTGAATTGTTTTACTGTGAAATTTTATTTTTTTCCTGGGTTTAGTTGGAATGTGATCATTGCAGCCTCAGTAGACACGAGAGGAGCAGAAAGACACCAACATAACATGAGGGATAGATGTATTTCTTCACAAAAAAATATCAAATAATAATGGATTGAAAAGAGGTACTAAAAAAACAGACATGATAGAATAGAGACCAGAAAATCCAGTCCCTTTCTATCAACACTAGTGATTGTTATAGATAAGGATTAGGCTTTAAAACAGATTGTCAACATTTATGTTGTTTGGTCTTTTTTTGGCTGCATACATGAAGGCCAAGGTGGGCAATGTGTTTTCCCTTGTTTGAGGTAGTACTGACATTTCTTCAAGGATGGCAGGTCTGAAAATATCTTCTCCATCATTAAGTTATTCAATTAGGCTAAACATGGCCTTAACTCAAAACAGCTGGTAGGCCTACTGTTAGGACTATGTCATTTTAAAATGTAAAAGTGTCAAATGCAGCCATATTTAAATTCTGCTTACTGCACGTTTATTATAATATAATATGATAATATTCAATATTCATTATTGCAGGTCTACCCATGTCCATGTAATGGAAATAGTTAAAATGTAAAAAAAAAATTCAAATCTTCTGCGCGGGAGGCGGGGGGGCGTCTTTCGGAAATATGTCACCTTTTTCAGCCCTTCTGAGTTTGCAGGTATGTAAATACAGTGGAGAGCAATTCACCTCAACACAGTTATGAGGTGTTTTTGGCGGATGGTTTTCAAAATGGGGAGCTGCATACTTCAGTTACATTCACACCAAGAACGATAACTATAACCGTAACGTTAATGATAAAAGCGTTCACACTGAACAACGATAGCCAAAGTCTCTCCTTGTGTTAATGAATGTGACGCCTAAAATTCGATGGGTTCTTCTGATTGCTATTAGCTTTTTATTGTTGTCAAAATCGCTCTGAAAGTGATCCCCAATGTTATCGTTCTTCATGTCGTTATCGTTATAGTTTATGTGTGAACGTCGTCATTCATATTAATGAGAACGATATTTGTTTATAGTTATAGTTATCATTCTTGGTGTGAATAGGCCTTTAATTGTAGAGAGAATGCATACAGCCAAAATGTGAAAGTTTGTGAACCCCTTGGAATTATTTGGTTTTCTGCATAAATTGGTCACAAAATGTGATCTGATCTTCATTTAGTGTCACAGAAATAAATTGTGAGAATTATTTCAGATTTTCATGGTCAGTTCTTTGCATGTATAAAGGCTATTATCATAGCACACACACGCTTTGAAGTACGATAAATGAATTGAAGATATATTGCTTTTGCAATAAATGAGCAACTTTGCTTAATATAATGTAGGGCTGAAAGCGTGGCAACACTGGCACCGTCTCTTCTACCCCAGAGGGTTTCCCCCTAAAGACCGTTAGGGATGTGGAAGTCATGGAAGGAAAACTGGCAAATCCAAACTTCATGTCCAAACTGGTATGTATGTTAAGTCTAGGGTGGTGCAACTCAATTTTATTGGGCAGTGAACTTGATCTGAAACTTCCTCAGTGTGCTCACACCCATGCTTCTGGCAGTTCTGTTGATGTTCATATTGGGTGGTTTACTCCAGTGAGCAATATAGATAACTTTGATTTGTATTGTCTTTGTTCCCTTTCAGGTTGCAGCTGTGACTGACATAGGGGGGACAACTGTTGACGAGGCCACAAGAAGGATGATGACCTTCCTCCTAGACCATGGCCTATCCAGGCAGTACAACTTTGTGGGCCAAAACGGGAAGAGAGAGTTCAAGGCCTTACAACTGTATGAAGTAATATATGGTAGGTGTGCATGTGGATAATGTTTTAAGTTATACTGATAGGGCTGGGAAGATAACCGCATTACTGCAACACCGCGGTCACGTGACGCCTGCAAAATAAAAAAAGGAAAAATAAAAAATGTGAAACGTTTGGGGGATTCGACTTCATGTAGCCTTCTGCAGAGGTCTTAAGCTGACTGCATAACGTGATCATTTCTGAACTTCTGATACCTTTACAACCTGACGCAGCCATTAAAATGTGCGGTAGCCTACTGTTGTAACAGTTGTAAACGCCATGAATGTAACAGTTCTAAAATCGTGATAGCCTTGTTGATAAACTGCTTTCATGTCTGAAGTATTTAGTCTAGTGATCTTTGAAGTTCCTGCGGCTGTCTAAAGCTTAACTGGCTGTTTTTATTTATTTATTTTTATTATTTTTATTTTTTAGTCTAGTATCAGTACATAGGGTGTCCCAGCCCTATGTACTGATACTAAAAAGATGTCACAATACCCTAATGTTATAAACAGGTCCATTTTTGTTGTCCTGGCTGGGCAGTGTGTTTGCACGTCTCTCAGTTGCCTAACTTGTGTGTTCCAAGAGTATGTGTGTAGTTCTAATAATAATCTTCATTTATATAGCGCTTTTCTTAACATAGTTGCAGTCCAGGCTGAGAGTTGTGTTAGACAATACAGTGAAGTAAGTGACCGTTATACTTGTTTCTTGCAGGAGGTTTAAAGAAAAACGTCATGACCAGCCAAATCACCCGTAAAGATGCCGAGAACGAGAAGGCGGTCTCCAAGTGGCTCATTGGTGCTAGGGACCGGGGGGGGAAATGTTTTCTTAATTTTACATAAATAAAAAGGTATTGAATTATATTAATAGTCTCTTTGTTATTATAGCTTTTTTAACACTTGTAAGGTGTTTGGGTCTGTGGGACCCGCTTTCAATGTTTGCTAAAAAGAAATCACGTTTACGTAGAAAGCCAGACCAAGTCAGACTCAGTCCAAGTCGAACAAGCCTTTTGTGTCTATTCACCTTATTCAGCCCCGCCCATTTTTTTAAAGTCCATGTTGTCTTTAAACTTCCGGTCGGCTCGCTACGTCTAGTTAGCTTCATTGGGATAACACGGCAGAAGAGGATAGAGAGGCTAACTTGGGAGGAAAACGAAAAATGCCATCAGGAGGTCAGATTGCAATATTAGGCGTGTTCGACTTGAGGCAGATCTGACTTGGTCTGGCTTTCTACGTAAACGTGATCTTCAGAGGCTAGCCGGGAGGAGCTACAACAGAGGGCAGCTCATCCCGGACAGACAGGCTACAGTCTGCCTGACGTGACTCGCGGGAGATATTGCGGAATTTTGTTTGCAATAAACACAGCAGAACTTTCATTCTTACTCATTAAAATGAGCATGATGACTGACGAAATAAATGTATAAATAAACGTATCGGTATCCGTTTTTAACGTGTAAGATACGGCTACATCGATATGTGAAGCCCCGTATCGGAATAAAACTGAAATGAACCGGTCGTTATATCGATTTACTTGTTACGAATCGGTTCACAATCTTTTCTGCTCGCTCAGACTCTCATTTACGTTGCAAGCACCGCATTCATCCCACTTCCTGTTTTGAAACTACGTGGCACAGATTTGTGGGTAATGCAGTTCGTTTTGGGCTACATTCATTGCCCAAAGTTGTCAAAGGACTTCATTACCCATACATCTACTGCAACTTAAGCACGTGACTCGGTCGTTTTTTTGACAGTTTTTACTCTTTTGTTTTTCAAAATCCAGCGTGAAATTAAACACTTACCAGAGGGTTAAAGCGGAGCTATCAAGGATCTTTGCACTTACTATAGCATTCCTAAACGGCAACGATAGTCTGTAGAGTAGCCTTACGTTTGATGAAGGGATTTCCTTAATGTTTGGCCCTTGCTGCTAAAACGATGCACACATTATTATTATTTTGTTCATATTCACTCAGACTTGGAACAAAATAGGCCCAGTTCATTGATATGTAGGCCTATTTTATTCTTGTAGGCTATATGAGAAAAGGCCAAGATTGTCTTAAGCACAGTTTTATTTTATTTCGGTATTGTCTTACCTCAACAATAGGCTACAGCTCCTTGAAAACAATCAGATATAACTCTATAAAAAAAATATTTTTATGTTGTATTTGGCTGCTGTGTTTGACTGCAATGTAGACTATTCTTTTTTTTTTCATTTCAATACAGCATACAAACCTCAGTTTAGATAATCATATTCACAAATTTGTTTTTGCCTAATTGACATGACCATGATAATTGATAATATAAAATTAATGTGCACCTTAAGCAAATGATAAAAAATCTTTCAGAATGCTTTTCATTCTTCAATCGCATCGAATCGTAATGAATCGTTTTTTATGAACATGTATCTTTTCTTGTATCGAATCGTGCCCAAGTATCTAGATGTGAATCATATCGTCTTTTACATGAGAGATTCACACCCCTAGAAAGGTGTATAACAGAAATGTCTTAAGTCACCAAAATCCTAAATAAACATTCCTAACTTTATGATGACCCATAACATATGATGCCAGTCATCTCGATAGAGCTCTGCTAACTCAATGTATCGCAATGGATGTACTGCTCAATCGGAAGTTCGGAGACAATGTGGGCAAAGCTAGCGCCCCCCATGTTTGCGCGCGGAATAAGGTGAATATGAGAGAGGGTTAAAGCGGAGCTAGTAATCAAGGATCTTTGGCTATATATATCTACTGACAAGTGATGTTTTACGATTCTCGCGAGATGTCTTCGGGTCAACTAAGTTGCACAGCTGGTTCTCTCGTTAGCGACTCGCTACGGCTATGCTGTATGGCTATGCTAGATGAACCCCTATTACAAGTTTGTTTACCAAATTGGCTTTGTAAAGGTTATATCAAGGTGAAAAACCTTTGCATAATGGACCTTTTAAGAGTTTTTTGTGCTAAGTGTAACAGAAAGGAAGAAAAGAAAATCAAATCTTTGCTATTCCTTTAGTAAAATAACCCAGTGTTAAAACAATCTCAAGAGAAAAGGAGTGGTTTTCTGTGAATAATGAATATAACACAGTTGAGTTGACAGTGATCATTTCTCAAAGTTATTCTAGACACTTTTAAAGTAATGAGCCTCAGGAAAGACACTTCTCTTTTACGGCAAGAAATGATTTGAAAAGAAGTGATGTGGGCCCCAGTTTGTCTTGTCTTGTTAGACTATGGTTGACTGTTATTTCCAAATGTAAAGATCAGGGAGCTGTGGAGTGTGTATGTACGTATCTAGACGTGTATGACAGCTGCTGACACAGCTATCTGGCTGATGAAAGCTCACCCTGTATGCAGCCTGGTGTAAGCAGGACCAGCCGGACACGGAGCGCTGGCCGTTCACCTCAGCTCCATGTCGGATCAGCACCTTCACTACCTCCTGGTGACCCCCGTCCACCGCTAGAGAAATAGAAAAACACCCTTCAAAACCAAAGCAACTCATAGCATGGACGTTAAAGGTATATGGACTTACCAGCAAAGAGAGGACAGGACATGTCATGGGTTTTCAGGTTGATATCAGCAGAGACTTTAAGGAGCAGTTTGACTGAGCGAACATGACCATTTTTGGCAGCAAAATAAATGGGTGTTTCGGAGTTGTGTGTCAGCGAGTTGACATAGTCACTGGAGTCCATAGTTTCTGTTGGTGAGAAGACAAATTCAGTATGGGTCTTCTGACACAATTACATGAGTACAACAGTACATAAGAGGTGAAGACAAAAGCCACATGTAAGCTATCTGCACCCTGTAGTTGGCCCCATCCCTAGAGGACATTCAGCTCAATGCACTGACGAGCCAAAACAACATTCACGGAGAATGATGAAGCAGATAACCTTGATTATATTGTAATAGTGGCACTTGTCTGAGATATATTAGACAGGAACCGCCCCTTCTCATAGTCAACATGCCATATGCATGACAAACTGGTACTGATAGATGTTAAGGTTCTGAGGGATGTTGACAAGGTCCTAATTGTTATGACCACACAAGAGGATCAGAGCATCTCCAAAGCTGTAAGGCTAGCGGGGTGATCCTGGACAGCAGTGGTGAGAATCTACCAACAGTGGTCCAGGGACACAAATGAGCAGATGAGCACCCACAGCTCGTTGGTGTGCGAGAGGAGTGAATGGTATCCTGCTTGCTCCAGAGGACCGTCACAACACACAGCACTATCGTCACAACAAACATACAACAAACGTCACAACAAACACACTATCGTCACAACGCAGACACAGGCCTATTCGCATTGCTTCAAGCAATGGATGAGAAGCAAATGCCATTAAAGCAATAGGATATAGCCACCTGGTCTGCTCAGTCCCGTTTTCTTTTACATTATGTGGACAGACAGGTAAGTGTGCACTGTGTGCCGTTTACTAGAGGAGGTGATGGAACCAGGGTGCACTGTGGGAAACCCCAGGTCCAGAATTCATGTGGATGTCATGTGCCACCAACCTAAAAATCTCAACTGACCAGACAGGCACACCCCTGAATGCCAACAGTGTTCCCCAACCTGCATTGGTGTCTTTCACTAGAGTAGCCCATTCTATTCGATAGTGGAAGAGTTTGAGGCACAGCCCAGCCTCCAAATTGGCTAGATCTGACAGAACCTGCAGGGTGCACTGAAGCAAAACCATGGTGGCGCTTCTGTGCAGCTTACAGGACTTAAAGGATCTGCTACTAATGTACTTGCTTACTAAAGTCTATGTGACGGAGACCACCACAGGGCACCCACCCTCAGAGGTCCGGTTCAGCTAATGCTTTAGCAGCACATATTTGTTTGGAAGCCCATATAAACAGTAAAGGGTCAAGGCTTGTTTTAACTCATCTGGGTAGGCTAGGCCTAAAGAGTGGAACCCCTCAAGCTAAGATAAAGAATTGACAGAACCCTCGAATGTTGAAAACTGTTTGCTTTATGTTGAGCACCGAACCATGGCATTTCCAATTTTCCACTGTGACATGTAATTTGAAATGGCATAGATAGTGTAGGCACTGGAAACAAACTTACTAGGTGTCGCGAGAAGACGCAGACATTCCGTTGATCCAGAGGCAGAAGCTTCGTGCAGCGCGTTCCATCCTCTGTTATCCTTCACATCGGCGCTGTAGCCCCTCTTCAGCAACCGCTGAACCCGTCTAGCATCCCCTGCTCTAGCGGCAAGAGCTACAGCAGAGCAAGTGTCTTGATAACATTCTGTGAAGTCCATTCCAAGCTTCAGTTCAGTCAGAGGTAGAGAAACTGGACCCTTCGATTTAATGAACTTGCTGCTGCCGTAAGACCTACATTGAGTAGCTGCATGGGGCTACTAATAGGCAACTTCTGATCTAAACAATATTTGCTTTGCTCTTTAAGTGAAATAAATTATGGAGCCTGTTTCAGTCAGGACAGTTGCTAGCTGGGTAGCTAGCTAACTTTGTCAGCTGAGCACACCCTAGAATTACCCTATAACAGGGTAAATAAGACTGGCGCTTTGCCACAATATAGAGTTGTGTTATATTTGGGTATAAACGTTTAGTCTGCCACAGTTATTCTCTCAGTGGAAAATTCCTTTCTTTCATGTTAGCACAAACAGTCAGCAACGCATTGCTATCCCAACAACGAGGATGTTGATGTTCCCTTCACCCCAAGGGATGTGTTGTGATAGGTTGCTGGCGACTGCGCGTTTGGTTCTCTCATTGGTCATTTCCATGTGGCAAGCACCTAGTGATTGGATCAACGGTTCTGGATAGGCGGGACTGCGGAGGGGTATCAAATGCGTTAAAGCCAATCCACCGCGCATGTGTAGTGTGTCAGTGTACAGAATAGATGTCAGACATAACGTTAGCCGTCTTGTAACTGTCTTTTATATGAAAATATTGGTAATGTCAGGTTAGTGTCATTGTATGAAATGTCAGTAATAAAATACATGTATAATTGATTCCAGCTGACGTAGGGTTAATGTACAGCTAACCAGTAGTTAAACGCGAGTAGCCTGTAAAGTTACCTCGAAATGTGGGTATTCGGATACGGGTCTTTGATTTGGAAAGTTGACTTTCCCTTTGAAGAGAAACGAATTGGTTTTATCAGAGGATTTAGTCGTAGGTTTTGGCAAGGGAGCACTGACCATCGAGGTGTCCCAGGGAAGGTAAGGACTGATTGTAATCTATGAAAACATGAATGGCATCTTAGCCACCAGGCTGAAGTAACGTGTCTTGTCGCCTTTCAGCCAGGCCGGGTTGTGACACTAATAGAAGATACTGAGGTGAGTCCAGACAAACTCGACGACACACAAGAAATGCTGTGCCATTATGAACGTTGGCATTTTCCCTCAGCGTATCCTGTGCGTAATAGTGTGTCTTTCCTTTTCATATCACTCAGGGCTGTGTCTGGGGTGTTGCTTACAAACTTCCCTCAGGCCGAGAACAGGAGGTGAAGGAGTACCTAGACTACCGGGAAAAGGGTGGATATCGGGTGATCAACGTGACGTTCCATCCCAAAGAGCAAGACAAGGAGCCAATGCACGACACCCTACTGTACATCGGCTCCTGTGACAACCCAGACTACCTGGGGCCGGCCCCACTCGAAATGATCGCGAGGCAGATCATGACCTCCGTGGGACCCAGCGGTCGTAATACAGAATACCTGTTCGAGTTGGCCGACGCTCTGCGACAACTTGTACCAGAGGATCCGGACGAGCACTTGTTCTCCCTGGAGCGACGTGTTCGAGAGTTGTTGGAGGAGACCGTCAACTAACTTGCCGTGAAGTCAAGCCGTCTTATTACACGAACCCTCAGGAACCCACGAACTGGCTGTGGATTCTACAGCCGCCGACGCCACTTAGGTTTTACTTAGGGATACGGTCGAATTCAGTGATTTTAAGTTATATTTCAACCATACATGTCTGGTGATATCAGGGACACCTAACCCTAAACATATCAGCAACAAACGTCACACATCTGATTGGTTCAAATGCAAATAGTGGCTTTTGATTAGGCCTTTTGCAACTGGTGGCTTTTGTTTAGGTCAATTCCAAGAACACGATAGGCTACTATCTTCTATTACATTTGTGTGTAAAGAAACAACCAGATGTTTGAGGTGAATGTCAATATACTTCATGAAACTCCTAGGGGAGAATGTGGATACATCTACCAAAATGTGAAGTACACATTTGCTAGTAATCCTGTGAGATTCAAAATTCTACAAGAACCCTGAATTCAAAATGGTTAATCTAAAAAAAAAAAAAAAAGCTCAACACATTATTAACAGTAGCCCATTTGACCAATCTTCAGTTTGGAAACAAACATCCTATGATGTACCAATACTACAGTGCTGGCCAAAAGTATTGGCACCCATGCTAAAGTTGACTGAAAAGAGGAATATAAAATCATCTTTTGGAAATTTATCTTAATGCCTTAAGTGAAAAATGAGGAAATATCTAACCTTTAAGGACACCAATTTTCTTAGTGAATGAATAATGTATCATAAATAAATAAATGCTCTTCCTTAAAATACAGGGGTCATAAGTATTGGCACCCCTATGTTAAATTCCCATAGACAGGCAGATTTTTATTTTTAAAGGCCAGTTATTTCATGGATCCAGAATACTGTGCATCCTGATAAAGTTACCTTGGCCTTTGGAATTAAAATAGCCCCACATCACATACCCTTCACCATACCTAGAGATTGGCATGGGTGTTATTTCAGTTAGCCTATTAGCTGGTTTGATTTGCATTGAGCATCAAACCAGCTAATAGGCTAATTGAAATAACACCCATGCCAATCTCTAGGTATGGTGAAGGGTATGTGATGATGTGGGGCTATTTTAATTCCAAAGGCCAAGGTAACTTTAAAGTTATTATTATGAGCATGACTTCAGAAACTAGGTTATCAGTAAAACCAGCGCTGTTTACAAGGCAATGGCTCAGCTGATAAAGCCACCTGTTACCGTCTCAGGAGGACGGTATTGATGGCAAAATAAGTTTCAAATTCTGCCCCAATGAATTAGGCTTGATGATTTCTAGGAACATTTTATACATTCTAAAAGGTAACAAGAGTAGCCAGGTCTCAAAATATTGCCCAAGAATATCTGCAAATATAATTTTGTGCTATTGACTACTTGTCAGTTCAGAGTAAACCTAAAATGTCCAACTTCAAAGACTAAACATCAGTGTGCAATGCATCCCAATAGTTCTGTAGACATGTTTCAATGTTTCATATCATGGATATGTCCAGTGTAATTGTCTGTAATGCATATGATGTGTATTTGTGACTGTTTTACCAACCATAAACATGTAAAAGTTCTCATCTGTAGGGTGAGGCACACTTCTACTCAGGTCATTTTACCGTCTAAAAACGCTAATGTCCAGACTGAACAAAAGCCATCCCATTTTCCTCAACAATGCTGCTTTTATGCTTTTACAAAAGTTGTGCTTTTCATTGAATTGGCTCACATGCAGACTGTACCTCAATACCATGCCTCATGTGTGACTGCATTCATTGTTCCACGGTTGTATCCCCTAAAGTCCAATTTCACTTTGAAAACTGTCTCCAGTGTGCTTATTTGTCTGAACAAGATGCCCAAACATTCACTTCCAGCTTTTAGAACCCAAGTATGAAATGAAGGTATGACATGAAATATTTCTTAAAAGGAAAAGTCAAACTGTATGTTTGGTATAAACGATTCATTGACTTTATTCTCTGCAGTTTAAAACAAGCAGACAACATCTAAAAAAAAAGACAAAAATAAATGACTGCAGTTTTGGCACTAAGCTACACAGTGGTTCTGTGAAGAGGTTCTGCAATGCAGAACATGACTATCAGCTCTTCCACTGGCTGGAACACCAGAGGCTAATCCACAAAGGACAGGAAAAATGCCTATGGGACACTTCCAACGAGGTGTGTGTGTGTGTGTATGTATGTGTGACAGAACAGCTAGCTCAGCACAGCGTTCATTCTTGACTTGACTACATTTCAAGCGTGCACACACACATATAACATCATGCACATGCACATCATCCACAAACACACACACACACACATACTGTACACACAAACATGGCTGACTGACCAGAACAGTGCCTAGTTTGAAATCATAAAATAAATCTTGGCAACACTTTACTTACGCAAAGTATGAACAAAGCATTAAACACACTTATACATGTGTATGAAGTATTCTTAATGCATCATGACTGAAGAATGTCTATAGATATATATCTATAAATAGACATGACTGCACTCAAAAAGGCTTGAGATGTAGTATAAGTCCTACATTACTTTTACTTGTACATGTGGCTCCATCAAGAGCAAATTGTGAATAAACATTTGACATAAGGCAAAGATGTTATCAGTGCCACTATCAAGAGGTAAAAGAAGCTATATTTTGCATTCTGATACTTATACTATAACAATGTAAGACTTTGTGGATGCAGTCAATATAGTCAAAGATTTGTGTCAATTATTATGACTACTTTATAACACTTTATGAATGTGTTTCAATGCTTTATGGACACCAGCTTCAAATAAAGTGTTACCAAATCTAAAAAAACTTCATGGATGTATGTAATATGTTTATGCATAGTTAAATGCATGTACGGTCCACAGTCCATACATACAAATACATACACATAACACAAAACACTCACAAAACTCTAAGACATGTGAACCATCTGAGGTTCAACACCTTAAATACAATACCACTGGTGACTGTCTCTTGACATCTGCAAGCAGCCACTCATGTTCACACATACACACTTACACTTACACTTACACACACACATGCAGCCACACACACTCTGCCAGTCTAGCATTTGCCCCTGCAATAACCTGCTTATGATGGAATCTGAGCTCCAATTCTCCCACTAGTAACTGGGTGAATACCCACCCATAGCCAGCCAATCCCAAAGCTTGTGACAGCATCTGTTTGACAGGCCATGCTGAGCAGTACACTAGGGACTGGGCCTACTTCTCTGCCTGAGTGACAGATATGGGCCTACTTCTCTGCCCGAGTGACAGATATTGGGCAAAGGAGAGGAAGAGACCCTGGAGGGAGGGAGATCAAATCCAAAGGTTTTTTTTTTGTTTGTTTTTTTTTCCTTTTCGCTCACAGTCACACTCTGGAAATCAAAAAAACCTAACTGTACATTAATATTACAGACTGCAGGCTGTTCACTGCCGGCACTGGTCAACCTTAAATATTAAGTATAGTAAAAAATGCCAAAACAAAAAGAAATGTGGACTATAAATATACATACATTACAGTACGTACAGGGTGTGACACCCCCCCCCCACTCCTCCTCCTTACCCCCCACTGGCCCATCGCTGCTGGGTCTGGCTGGTGTCAGAGAGTCTTGTGTCAGAGAGTCTGGCGTCAGAGGGTCTTCTGTAGTGTGGGCAGAGCTGAGGACTGGCCTCCCATACAGAGGAGCGTTGCCACAGGAGGATGATGGTCTCCCATCACCCCCCCCCTGCCCCGAACGTCTTCTGCATAATAGCTTTAATTACCATTTTATATAAAATAAAAATTTCATTTTGTAAATAAAAATAGAACACTACAACTTGCAGCATTAGAGAGCCTGGTATGCACTGCCCCTGGGGAAGAGAAGAGACATGAGCAGCACTGGGAGAGTCTGTGTTGGACTCGCGTGGGCTTCGGCTGTTGCTCGGCTGGGGAGCGTGTTGGCGGGTGGCTTCACCTGTCTAGGCATAATAACAGGGAGACACCAGCAGGTCAGTGAGCACCCCTAACTGGTCATCGGTGAACTGTTGTTTATGTTCCAGCCAGTTGTCATGGTGAGTGCGGCGAAAGTTGGACAGCGTCTTCTTCACGGTCATCTAGAGGGGGAATAAGAGAAAAATGGTTTTGATATTGGAATCATTTACTGGAAACATTACACTTGTGCCCCTCAACTGCTGGTGTACCAATTCACTTATGTGTACAAATACATAAATGTTTGAATTCTAGGCTCATTCCCATCAATACAGGTCATTCAATGACATTCAATACATAGATACTTTATTGATCCCCAAGGGGAAATTGAACATCAAAAGCATACAGAACATTATGCTAAGAACCAGAACCTTGTTGAAGCTACAAGTAAAGTGAAATATTTTGCTCCCTTGTTTCTTCCAGACGTGGGATTAAAAAACATCTTCCTAGTGTGGGACAGAGCTCTCTGGCACCTCAGCGTGCTCTGTGTAGGTAATGTGCAGTCTGCCACCTCAGTGTGCTCTGTATAGGTAATAAGTATAAAGTAAGTATATACTGGTATACTCTTTTGATCCCGTGAGGGAAATTTGGTCTCTGCATTTATCCCAAATCATGAATTAGTGAAACACACTCAGCACACAGTGAGGTGAAGCACACACTAATCCCTAAGCAGTGAACTGCCTACAACAGCGGCGCTCAGGGAGCAGTGAAGGGTTAGGTGCCTTGCTCAAGGGCACTTTAGCCGTT
This sequence comes from Alosa sapidissima, assembly GCF_018492685.1. Lineage (NCBI taxonomy): Eukaryota > Metazoa > Chordata > Actinopteri > Clupeiformes > Clupeidae > Alosa > Alosa sapidissima. The sequence goes on along the minus strand of NC_055978.1, from coordinate 27,770,226 downwards.
CCTACTGGTCGGGGTTTGAACCGGCAACCCTCCGATTACAAGTCCGAAGTCCTAACCAGTAGGCCACCTCAGTGTGCTCTGTATAAGTAATGTGCAGGTTTGATTAAGGTGTGTGGGACTATTTTTGCAATTGAATTGTAACTAAGGCCTGAGGAAATCTGTAGCTCCAAAGGTTCACCATGACGATGCCAATGGAGACAATAGAATAGACCCATTAGTCCCACTCAGCCAGAAGCACATGACATCTCTGGAGACAATTGGATTAATCTGTTTTGACGTGGGAGATTAGATTAAACTGAAATTTCTAAACAGGTCCAACATCTCTAACTGCAGTATTCCATCACACTCAAGTGCTCCATTACAAATCAACAGTTTGCATGCACACTTACAAAAGCTAAATGGACATTTTACATAAACTGGAGGGAACAGGGAGAGGTCTGGCAGAAGAGCTTTGGCTAGTTAATGTGTGAAGGAATATACAAACAACAACCACAGACGGATAGCCAATTGCTGGTGGTGCCTCAGCTTTGACAATAGCCATTAAAATGCTAATTTCCCAGACCTAGTGTTGGACAACAGATATTGGTAATGGGGTTGGAAAGATGCAACATATACAATGAATATACAATGTGTGAAAGCATATTGCTGGTGGTGTTTAACCATAGAAATTAAAATGCTAATATTTGGGACAATGTTGGATAACTGATATAGCTGGGAAGGTGAAATACAAAATATACAGGATGTAATGATACAAAAGCACCAATATAATTAACTCAATAGTCTCCCTGTACTGAAACACACTGAATACACCATTAAGGCCTAATACATTAGTTAGTGGATATGGCCTGTTTCCTCCCCTGGATGTGTTGCGTCTACAGATCTGCATGTATATGTGTGCCGGTCACCTCAATAGGTTGTGTGTCATTGAGATGGGCACTGAGGTCCATGAGAAGCTGGGGCATCCAGGTGGGCACGTCGTAAGGGCTGGAGAGGACACAGGCGCTTAGACCCAACACCCCTGCATGGCGCCGCACCAGATCTGCACACACACACACGCGCACACACACACACACACACACAAAAGGGATGTGTGTAAGACAAGTGACATTCCCTGCACAATAAATTCAACTGCACACCAAACCCTATAAAGAAAAACCTAACTTAAAGCAATATTCAAGCTCACAGTTGTCTTCTGGTTTAGTGTATATGATGCATCACAGTGGTTTTCAACCAGTGTGCCGTGAGGCAAAGTGAGAAGGTTTTTTTCATACAGGCTCATGAAATAGGCAAGAGGAATATGCCAAAGATTCTTATTTAAAACTGTTTTAGGTAGTCATAGATATTTGTTTGTCTTTAGTAGGCTATTGTTATCATTATCAGTTTGGTTTCATGATGTGAAGCTGATAATCGTTTCAAGTTAAAGAATAAAGCAAAGAAAATGTCAGAAATTGTGTCTTGTTCCGATGAGGTCAAACCAAGCTAATGGTCTGCCTGGATGTGTGTGTGCAGGATGTGTGTGTGTGTGCAAGATGTGTGTGTGTGTGTGTGTGTGCAGGATGTGTGTGTGTGTGTGTGTGCAGGATGTGTGTGTGTGTGTGTGCAGGATGTGTGTGTGTGTGTGTGCAGGATGTGTGTGTGTGTGTGTGTGCGCGTGTGTGCAGGATGTGTGTGTGCAGGATGTGTGTGTAGGATGTGTGTGTGCAGGATGTGTGTGTAGGATGTGTGTGTGCAGGATGTGTGTGTAGGATGTGTGTGTGCAGGATGTGTGTGTAGGATGCGTGTGTGCAGGATGTGTGTGTGTGTGCAGGATGTGTGTGTGCGTGTGTGTAGGATGTGTGTGTGCAGGATGTGTGTGTGTGTGCAGGATGTGTGTGTGTGTGTGCGCAGGATGTGTGTGTGTGTGCAGGATGTGTGTGTGTGCGCGCAGGATGTGTGTGTGTGTGCAGGATGTGTGTGTGTGCGCAGGATGTGTGTGTGTGCGCAGGATGTGTGTGTGTGTGCAGGATGTGTGTGTGTGTGTGCAGGATGTGTGTGTGTGTGTGCAGGATGTGTGTGTGTGTGTGCAGGATGTGCGTGTGTGTGTGCAGGATGTGCGTGTGTGTGTGCAGGATGTGTGTGTGCGCAGGATGTGTGTGTGTGCGCAGGATGTGTGTGTGTGCGCAGGATGTGTGTGTGTGTGCAGGATGTGTGTGTGTGCAGGATGTGTGTGTGTGCAGGATGTGTGTGTGTGCAGGATGTGTGTGTGTGCAGGATGTGTGTGTGTGCAGGATGTGTGTGTGTGTAGGATGTGTGTGTGTGTGTGTGTGTGTGCAGGATGTGTGTGTGTGTGTGTGTGCAGGATGTGTGTGTGTGTGTGCAGGATGTGTGTGTGTGTGTGTGCAGGATGTGTGTGTGTGTGCAGGATGTGTGGCTCCGCACCGACTGAGGGGATGGTGTCCACCACAGAGCCACGCTCCCTCTTCCTCTTCTTGGGCAGGCGCGTCTTACACAGGGCCTCAAAGTGGCTCTGCATGCTGCCGTCCATGCAGAGGAAGCCACACTGCAGGAAGCCACTCAGGGTGGTGGCGGCCATCTCTCGCACCTGACGAGGTACAGGTGGACAACAGTGAGGTGGGGGGGGGGGAGGCAGAGAGAAATGCTCATGATGATTGGCAGAAGCGCTGTTCCCATGGCAGCTAGGTGATTTTTAATATCTCGACTTTTTTAACTGCTATTTAATTATTGACTTACTGTCACTGTAATCTGTTGTTGTGGTCATTTTATATTGTTAGATTCTTTGGTTTACCCTCCCTCATGGGGCAGATGGTCCCAATTACAGCCAAAGGACAGATCAACAACAACAACAACAACAATGGACAGAGTGTCTCGTCTTGAAGGACAGGAAACAGGCGCCTACACAGAACAGGGCCTTGACCCGGGCAACTGTTTATCTGTTCACCTCTTTAATCTGGATTGGGCACCATGACCCGTTAACTAGTAAATCTGTAGCTCACTGTTTACCTTGTACATTGTTTGGTGCCAGGCTGTGGCTACAGGCATGGTCTTAATTAATGAGACCAACCATTGTTTATGGTTGCACATAGTTTAGGTACAAGTGAGATATATCTGAATCTTAAATACCATGAGTCAAATGTAATCATTCTTATTTTGTCATACAACCTCTCTCAAGAGTCTTACACCCCCTTTCCTAGAGTATTGGTTTCTTCCAAAAATGGCAGGACTACATGTTAGTTAGTAACAGCAAGCGGAGCAGTCTCTATGGCTGAGACAGCACGCATACATGTACAGAGAACAGTGTTGCTCACCAAGGCAGGAGGAACTAACAGTGCTGATGCGGTTAGTAGAACACCAATCCCTTTTTCAAACTTGTGAAAATGAGAGGCAAATAAACTCTTAGGCTAGTTCCAAGCTAGTTCCAATTAGCCATCCCTCAATCAGGTTGTTTAGCCTTCTGGCTATAGCTACTTATGATAGCTCTCACAGCTTTTAAATAGGATGCTGTGCTGTGTGAATCCTCCTGCACAATCCACCATTACACTGGATGTTAAAAAAAACTTTTAAACGTTTTTTTTTATTCTCCCGAGACGCTAGTTCGCTCATTACCTCAGATCAGTGAAGAACTACCAGAGAAATCGTTGGGGAGAAAACTCAAACAAGTTAATGTTAGACTTAGACTAGCTGTGTTACAGTTTCTCGTTGCAAAATTACAATCTCCATGCGCTTTTGTACGCTACACGCAGTTCCAAAAACACGGTTTACAGCTCTTGAGTCACGTACTAGGTCATTTTTTTGATAAACGATAATTTAGATAGGCCTAGGCTACACTTATGGGGTGGATGCTATTGCGTTTTCTAAAGAATCTCCCGTCTTGGTTTTGTACAGAAATTAATATTAAGTGACACATATGTAAAAGGGAGAAAAAAGGTCACCTGGAGTTTAATTTATTATTGTTGTAATGGTAGGATAACTACACAGTTTACACAATAATTACACTGTGTTATAAATATTGTATATTAATACATTTATTGTCTGTCAATTACCCAAAATTGTGGCTCTGTTTCTCATTGAACAGTAGCCTATTTAATGCATTCTAATCCATTGTCAATCACTTCCGGGAACTTTTTGAAGTTTACATGAACCACGTGACCTTAACGAATTTTGAACACCCATTGTCGCAACTCTACCTTTATATGGCTCTGGCCAACATGTGTCATAGCAGCATACATAATCTATATGTATAAGTAAATGTAAAGAGGGATTCCTGATCTACTTGAGCAGATTTAGTGAACTTTCAAAATACTCCGCCTAAAGTCTTTGAATATGTCAAAGATAATTGCTTGAGTAATAGTATGTATACCCCTCAACCCCCAACCGCTTAGTGCCCACACACAATATTAGGGTAGGGGAGGGGAGGATAGGGTAAGATAGGATAGGGTAGGGTAGGTTAGGGTAACATAGGATAGGGTAGGGTAGGATAGGGGAGGGTAAGATAAGGTAGGGGAGGGTAGGATAGGGTAGGGTAGGAGACCCAACATGCATAAAGGGAAAGACGGTAACAAGTTTAGAGTGTGCATTTGTCTGTATGATGTGTATGCGTGTTTATACCTCCAGCTGCTCATCCTCCAGCAGCCTAATGACCAGACCTCGGACATCCCTGACGGACTCCTGGTCATCCAGCAGGGTGAAAAGGTTGTAGAAAACCATGATCTGCAGGTAGGTCAGCACCGAGAAGCGGGCGTGCCATGAGCTACTGCCTGCAATCTAAACACACACACACACACACAAAGACACACGTCAGAGCGGAATTGGCATGAGTTCACTACCACTCAAACAATTCAGCAATATGACTATTTCAATTCTCAATCCTGCATGACCTTCTCCAGAAAGTTTTAACTTCATCTTAGCTCACCAAAGAAGCTTTGTCTGCCTTTCAAACTCGTAATTGCACGATTGTCAGATTATCTGTTTTTGATACTCCATTCTGTGATGTGTCTGTGCTGACAGTACAATAGTTTTAGTGAATGTTACAAAAGATAAGTAATGTGAAAAATGGAGAATGCTTATCAGACGCACACACAGAACAGAATCTCTGCCGTATGATTGGCTGGCGTCTTTGATAGAATAAAGGTGCTCTGGCAGAATAAATCCGAGCGTCACGTGGTAGTGATTAATTCAGGAGATGGGTACGATACAGTGCTGTCCCTGCATAGAATATGGTTAACACTTTTAGTATTGACCAGCAGGTGGCGACATTATACCATTGTATTTGTCAGAGTTTGTTTCTTCAACACACTATTTAGAGGCTTACTGTCAAACAGTTAATGTCAGCACTTTCCCCTCATTGTATAAATATTTTATTTGAAAAGATGAGTAGATACTAAGATACTAAACCAAATACGGTCAACTCTCATGTGACCACCCAGTTACCTCAGTTACCTGTGACGCTGAACAACTTCTGCTGAAGTATTCGTGGTATTTTGCGGCACTTAGATAGATAGATAGATAGATACTTTATTGATCCCCAAGGAGAAATTCAAGGTCTCAGTAGCAGACATCACACACAACATGCACTTACAGCAGAAAGGGTAAATATAAACACATAACAAAACTCCACTGTATAGAGACAGTAGAAGATAAGAAAAACGAAATATTTAGTACTTTAAAACTAAAACACTAAATATTTAATACTTCAGCTTTGTACTATTTCTCTTATGGACTGTTCAAATCCCACACCTTCAGCATTCATTAAAGCAAGCAAGGAACATGTGCCCTTCACACCGTAGAGCACTACAAAGATATGGTCCTGAGACTATAAACAATGTTCAGATTCGTTTTTTATTTGACTTGTCTCAGTAAGCAAAAGCAGACCACCACCTTCTGTCTCTTCAAACGAGTGCATTAACGTCCACACTAATTCAATTTCTCAATAAATAGCTCTCTATTTAAATGAGATTAGCACCCCTGCGACTGGCCCAGAAAGGAACATTTATAGCTGCATTAACGCCAGGAGAGATTTGGCGTCAGCTCTGAAGCAGTTCCACCAGCCAAGTACCCACAGAGGGGGAATCACCTCAGCTCTTATTCAGCAATAAAGTGCAATAGTTTCCCTTCCCCAGACTTTTCCTTCTACTCGGACTTGGGACCATAAACTGGTGTCTAGCTCACCTCCTTCAGTGCAGACAGCACCAGGGGGATCTGCTCAGGGTAGAGCAGGCCCTGGGACATCAGGGACAGGCAGGTCTTGGCGTCCCTCTTCAGCTCATCGTAGCTGTCGTCATTCTCCACAGGAGCAATCTGACAACAGAAAACGTGGGAGAGAAGAGTCAGAACACACACCATGAAATCCATCAGCAAGTCCCACATACACACACACAGAGGAGGGATTAACAGCGTGGAGCTCCTCCACAGAGGGGAGTTGTACCTTTAAGAGCAGAGGTAGGAGCTGCAGCTGCTGAGGCACTGGAGTGGAGAAGGTGCGTCCAGCACTGGCCATCAGCCACTTCAACACTGCAAAACACAACAACACATATCAGTGTTGTTACCCAGCGCTCAGTGACCATTATGCATCTCAGAGATACCCTATGATCTCAAACACCCCATGATCTCAAATAAAAAACAGTGTCTTGGGTACATAACATCCAGGCCAAAACCCCAGATTCCCTAAAAAAAATCACTAGGTATTCTGCATCAAGCCTACACATTGTGTGTGTGTGTGTGTGTGTGTGTGTGTGTGTGTGTGTGTGTGTGTGTGTGTGTGTGTGTGTGTGTGTGTGTGTGAGTGTGTGTGTTTGTGTGTCCTGACCGGTCTTGAAGAGCTTGATGGCCTGCGTCCTCTCGTCCTGCTCGCCCACTCCGTTCTCCTCCACCACGTGGTTCTGGATCTCCTCCTCTCCCTCCAGCAGGGGCTTGAGGCGCAGCATCACGCGCTCCGTGAAGTCCTGCAGGTGCGGCGACGTGGTGCGCCGAATCGACGGCAGCGTCACGTCGATCATGAAGATGTACGTCAGCACACTTCCACACACACACACACACACACACACACCCATTAGACACATCATCATCATCATCATCATCGTTCCTAACTCCTCGTGGTCCCATGGCTTGTGGTGTGCGTGTCTCACCTGCCGATGCGTTCCCGTACGTTCTTGTACACCTGCGTGAGCTTGGGCTCCAGGTACTCCAGCAGCCGGTGAAGAAGCTCCGGGACTCTCCACTCCTGCTGAGCGAGACCTCCCTGCAGCACGTACAGATGACTGGACAACCGAGGCAAGAGACGAGGGGGGGGGGGGGGGGGGGGGTCAGCAAATCTCATTTATCAATCAGACTGACCACAACAGTATTTCACCATAGATTCCGCTACAGACGAGCAGAGACACTCCTCACCAGGCATCGACGAAGGACCCTCCCTCTCCACTGAGGGGGGACTCCATCAGCATCTCAAGCAGCCAGTGGAGCTTCCGGGGGTCGCGGCTCTCCTGCACAACACACACGTCCGTATCAGATCATGCACACGCATGATAAAACACCAGGAGCAGAACCACACCCGTCCATATCATATGCTACTCCACCTCTCATACGCACACACACACACACACACACACACAGGGGCCTCAGGGGGGTACAGTACTCACGCAGGCAGTGGCGACGCAGGTGCCCCAGTCGGTGTAGGTTTCAACTGTGATGCGGGACAGGGCGGTGCGCATGAGTGGCATCAGGAACTGCCACAGGGCCTCCACCTGGAACACACACACACACACACACCCCACCCCCACGTCAGCTACGCCGCTTTCACCACACCACACACATGCAAGCCATATATATGTGTGTGTGTGTGTGTAGAGAATGTAAACAGCGAGTGAGCAAATGCGTCAATTTGTGTGTGTGTGTGTGTGTGGGGTGTGTGTGGTGTGGTGTGGTGTGTGGTGTGTGTGTGTGTGTGGGGTGTGTGTGTGTGGTGTGTGTGTGTGGTGTGTGTGGGTGGTGTGGTGTGTGGGGTGTGTTGTGTGTGTGTGTGTGTGTGTGTTGTAAAGGAGGAAATGTGTGATGGGGTGATGCGTGATGCAGTACCTTTTGGTATTTCCAGTGCTTGCTGCCCCGCACTAGGCCAGCGATGATCTCGGCCACACAGCGCTGGGTGCTCTCATGCGAGTCGCTGGCCAGCCGCTCCATATGCGGCTTCAGCACGGGCAGGAAGGCATCGCTGTAGTTACGGAACAGACCCTGCAGACCAGAGGAGGGGACAGGACAGGACAGGACAGGAGAGGTGAGGCGAGGTGAGCACTGCATTAAACCAGATGACCAGAGTCTGGGCTTGAGTGGACTTGAGTGAAAATCCAAACTCATTCACAAAGTGAAAAGACTCTGGTGACTCATGATTGGGATTCGATTCCAACACTTGCATCGCTACGGGCACTAACTTTGAAATCATTGGTCCAGCCTTATTAATCACATTGATCAGAGATTCCTAGCGTTACTTCCCACTTCGGCTAAACTTTACAAACTGACAATAAACAGCATCAACAGCCAGGAAACAATGTATGTGGGTCTACCTTTCCTGACATTGTTCCTGTGTGAGGGAAGCGGTTATGAACTATGGTCTCCCTGAAAGAAGACCTACTGTAGGAGGGCAGGGCCAGGCTGGGACTTGAGTGGTTACAAAAGGGAAATACTGAAGGACATACAGCTATGGAGGTGTGTGTGTGTGTGTGTGTATGTATGTATGTGCGTGTGTGTATGTATGTATGTGCGTGTGTGTGTGTGTGTGTGTGTGTGTGTGTGTGTGTGTGTGTGTGTGGTGGAGATTTAAATGTCTGAGTAGCTGTGCCGTAATGTGAGCACAAACACACATACGCACCTTGAAGAGGCAGAATCGGCGTGGGTTGAACTTGTCTTTGCCTTTGCGGTCCTCCAAGGAGAGAAACTGGATCAGCTGGTCCACAAACTCCGGGTCGGAGAAGTGATCATAGATGATGCGTTCTCTCTGAACACACCAACACACACACACAGACATGGAGACAAAGCACAGATGTTTGGGTCAAGTGAAGTTGTAGACACTAACATTCTATGGGAGTCTGGATGTGTGCAACGTGAGGTTGGCACTGCACAGTGACAGCAGTTTTCATGTACATTACTTTCTCATATGCATGGCATTCAAGGGGCTATGCATGTGGTTGTTAGAATTCATAATTTCCTATTTACTTTCTGCTATTTCTACCATACATCTCTCTTGTCTTATAATTAGAAGGAGGTTTAGACCAGAGAGTTTTTTTATGCTCTAGCTGATAGGAGTGGAATGTGGTTTCAGACTTGTGGTTTCAGACTCTATTGCAACGGTCAAAGTGCGCCTTTACCGGTCCTAATAGAGCAGCTCTCCACACAGTAGCAGACTAACCACATACACACACATTACTGCAGTAGCAGACTGACCACATACACACACATTACTGCAGTAGCAGACTGACCACATACACACATTACTGCAGGGTTGGACTATCGACTCATTTCCCCTTTCCTGTTTGGGTGTCTAAATAAAGTTACGGGGAAACCTTCATGCAAAACGTGCCCTTTCTCTTTCATGCACATCATTGTGAGTCATTAAAGTTTGCCTGTCCTTTTTGTATCGGCTATGAGAAAATGACCATCAACAGGCCTGCGTGCGCTCTACCTCATTCATGTCACCTAGCGTTGGGTCCTCTGGCTGTTCTGGTGCGGGGGCATAGACGATCAGTTTCCTATAAAAGACAGACAAAAGTGTTAACGCCAGTCAAGAGGGCACCAGGGGTGAATGAGCGAATGAGGCCCGGGCCGGGCAGCACTCACTTGGGCCAGGTGTAGTAGCCCCAGTGCGTCTTCTCCACGAAGGTGGTGGCGTTCCACTCCTCCTCGGAGCGCGGCAGCAGGCTGTGCTGGTACTGCAGCCACAGGTTCCCTGGCCTGTCTCCACCCACCAGGCCCTCTGATTCCTCCACACCACCTACACACACACACACACACACACGTGTGAATACATCTATGCATACATGGATATCCAAAGACAGCAAACTCCTCTTAGCATGATTTGTGTAGACCGTCATCTTAAATAAATGTGTTTGTTTTAAGAGGCTTCAGGTGCACAAGTCCATGTCTCTGTGTGCACTGAGATGTGCTAGGAATACTTACTGACTTTACTCGGAATGACGTCCACTTTTTTGCGTGGTCTCTTGAGTTGCTTCAGTACACCACCAAACGCAGATATTGCCACCTAGCGCAAAGAAGAGAACAGGGGAGACTTCACTGTTATGCTGTTGTACAAAGACACCGACCGCTTTTACTCAGTGGTAGGTCAACGCTTAGTTCCCATTAATGCTTAGAGTCCAAGCAATAATGAGAACAAAGCATGAACAAATGTTCTCCTGTTTAAACAAGGCCCTAATGCTTTTCACACACACGCACGCACGCACGCACGCACACCTTGCGCACTACGAGGGCGTCGTGGTTGAGGCACTCAGTGAAGAACAGGACAGCGCGGGCCGGGAGGGGGTAGTCATCTCTCAGCAGCAGCGACAGGAAGCCAATAGCCATGTGCTCAAACTTCCACGGCCTGTGGACACAACCAGCCAACACCTTAGATACACAACCAACCAACATCTCAGACACACAACCCACCAACACCTCAGACACACAACCCACCAACACCTCAGATACACAACCAACCAACACCTCAGATACACAACCCACCAACATCTCACCAGGTCATAGCACACAGACACACACACACACACACACAACTACTCACCATCTCATAGCACACAGACACACACACACAACTACTCACCATCACATAGCACACAGACACACACACACACTGGACAATGTTCACACAAACATAGGACAGGTGTACTCACAGGTCGCGCTCATCAAGACATTCAAGCAGGTCCTTCACAAGGGCTTCATATTTCCTACAGAAGACAGAAGACAGGCACTCCTTAGACTTCCCCTATTAAACTGAGTTTGTGTGTGTGTGTTTTAGGAGGGGCATGAACCCAGTGTGTGTGTGTTGCTGTAATGTGTGTGTGTGTGTGTGTTTGTGTGTGTGTGTGCTGTCTGTCCGGCTCTACTCACGCCACGGCGTCGGCGTTCCTGCTCTGCTGCATGAGCAGCCCCTGCTCCAGCTCCATGTCAGTGGGCGTGGCCAGACTGGGGGCAGGGCCCTGGGATTCTGTCATCTTCCGACCAATCAGCACCAGGCTGTCGGGCACCTGCAGTGGGGTCAGAAATCAGCACAGAATCAGCTATGGCCCCAGTGATCTCTCATTGGGATCTCTCATAGGGACTAGAAATCAGCACAGGATCAGCTATGGCCCCAGTGATCTCTCATTGGCATCTCTCATAGGGACATGACAGCATGCACGTTTGCATGAGTTCCAATCTAATATCAAGGATGCTAATTAAGTTTCCTGTGCTTATATAAGCGGACATGCATCATGCATACTTTCGTAAACTAGAATCGCCTTGCACACTAAATCAACCTTTTGTGAAGCAGAGCATTTAGAAAGAGGAAGTGAGTTTGAATATGAGTGAGTAACCTACACTGAAGTCGATGCCAATGGTCTCATATTGGCGCTGCACTTTGTCGGCGAGGTCATCAAAGAGGCGCACGATGGAGGGCTTCTCCAGGGACATGGCCTGGCTCAGGCCTGTGCGCACGATCGCCGGCCACGACAGCACGATGCAGTCCCAGTCATGCAGGTTGGCCAGACATACTCCATGGTGGTTCCCCAGCAGGCAGTAGAGTGCCCCCTGCACACGCACACGCACACACACACTATTACCAAGGTACAAAGGAGGCATCAAGCCAAGAGTGTATTTGTGCTGCTAAAGTGATGTTGCAGTAAAAGCGTTAGCACAGTTCCTGGCGGCTTCTCATCCACACAGCCGGGGTTGTGCTGTAGTGGTGCGGCTGGAGGGCAGAGGGAGAGGGAGGGGGCGAGTGGACGGAGCTGACCTTGAACTGCTGCTGGGTGATGTCAGAGCGGTGGGGCTGCAGCAGCTCCAGCACGCGGGGGGCGATGTCTCTGCAGCAGAAGTTATACGTGGCCAGCGACGCAAAGAACACACTCTGGGCCTTGCTCCGCACCTGCACGCACGCACGCACACACACACACACACACACACACACACACACACACACACACACACACACACACACACACACACTCTATTAGGAACACTCAGACCTCAAGACAGAATCATAAACTGCGCACAATTTTACAATTAGAAGGAATGTTTTGTTATAAGAACACCCCAGTGGAGTGTAGTGGCTCTCTCTGTGTGTGTGTGTGTGTGTGTGTGTGTGTGTGTGTGTGTGTGTGTGTGTTACCTGGCTGTACGTGCTTGTGGACAGACAGAGCAGGTCCATCAGAAGGTCCTTGTGGATGGTCTTGTATTCACTTCCCTCAACAAGCAGCTTCCGCATCTGAGTAGAGGACAGTTACAAACACGTAAGTAAGTACACGACAACACACACAGAGACCTAAGTGCACATGCAGACACCTGGCTCCTGGCTGCTCACCTCATGCTGGAGCAGAACTCTGTCGATAAGCAGGGCTCGGATATGCTGCTTCCTCCCATGGAGCTGAACACCGAAACACAGCACAAGGAAATGTTGACAAGATGTCTCAGTAGTGCCTGTGCTCACTCTCTCTCTCTCACGCACGCACGCACGCACGCACGCACGCACGCACGGCAGCGAACTCAACTCACTCTGTTCTCCATGGACTTCTTCACCAGAGTGAAGCTCTTCCAACGGGAGTCAAACTCGTGCTTCTGGGAGCCTTTGAAGTGCATCAAGTCACTGATGATCTGAGAGGCAAAATGAGATGTCAGTTCTGCAGCACAATGTCATCATCAGTTTACCCGTCTTAAACACACACACACATGCACACACACATGCACACACACATGCACACACACATGCACACACACATGCACACACACAGACACAGACACAGAGACACACACTCACCTTGATGATTGCAAAAAGAGACTTGGTGTCATCCTCAGATTGCTCCAAGATGTGACCTGTTGGCATTAATGTGTGAAGATGAAGAATGTCAGAGTGCATGTGTGACTCAGTAGAGAGTAAGTAAGTATAAGTATAAGTATATATACTCTTTTGATCCCGTGAGGGAAATTTGGTCTCTGCATTTATCCCAATCTGTGAATCTGCAACCACAGCGGCGCTCGGGGAGCAGTGAGGGGTTAGGTGCCTTGCTCAAGGACACTTTAGCTGTGGCCCACTGGTCAGGGCTCGAACCGGCAACCCTCCGGTTACAAGTCCAGAGTGCTAACCAGTGGGCCACGGCTGCCCAAGTAGACGATGGAGACGATGAGCATAAGTATATATACTTTCTTGATCCCGTGAGGGAAATTTGGTCTCTGCATTTATCCCAATCCGTGAATTAGTGAAACACACTCAGCACACAGTGAGGTGAAGCACACACTAATCCCGGCACAGTGAGCTGCCTGCATCAACAGTGGCGCTCGGGGAGCAGTGATGGGTTAGGTGCCTTGCTCAAGGGCACTTCAGCCGTGCCTACTGGTCGGGGTTCGAACCGGCAACCCTCCGGTTACAGGTCCGAAGTGCTAACCAGTAGGCCACGGCTGCCTCTTGTAAAGTGAGGGCAGCATACTCACGTAACAAGAGTCTCATGACTTTACAAATGGCCTCTCTGTAGTTCTCCCTGGTGGTGTCTGTTCAGAAAGAAATTTGTGGACATTTGTGTGTGTTAAAAAGTATACCGGTACATAATTAAGGTGGGGAGAAATAAGGGGTGATCTGGGGCTTGATGTGATTGGGGACGAGGGCCAGAGCTCACCATATTCCACCCCGATGTAAAGGCCCGTCTCCTCCAGACTGACCAGACTGGGCACCCTGCAGGGAAAGGAGGATGGTTATCTGTGATGGAGGGTGTGTGTGTGTGTGTGTGTGTGTATGTGTGTGTGTGTGGTTGCATTCATATTAGTTATAGATCAAGATCTACAGGTCTGCGAGTATAGCTGTGTACAAGTACACTTCCTGTGTTTGTAATTGGTACAAATGCCTAAGCTTATGGGAAGGTTACCCCAACGGGTTAAATGTGTTTCGGTGTGTGTACTCACGTGTGTACTCAAATGTGTGTACTCACGTCTGAGGAACAGGGGGGCCGTCCAGTGAAGGCAGCATGCTCCCAGCTCCCAGCAGACAGTTCTGAACAATGGAGAGACTTTGGAGGACTTCATCACTGGAGGCAAAGAGTGGGGAAAATCAATGCCTTCTTTATTTTTACATACCTGGGCAATGCCCGGAAATATGAGTGTGGGTCTGTGAAACCAGCAGTGTGGTCTCTGCAGAATTGTGTGTGTGTGTGTGTGTGTGTGTGTGTGTGCGTGTGTTGCTTGAGACTGACCGGCTCATGTCCAGCTCTCCCTGTGCGTATTTCTGCAGGCGCTGCAGCTCTGGCTGGAGGAAGAGGTCCAGCACGTAGAAGACGAAGGCCGTCTCCTCAGCACTGGGCACGTGCCACTGGATCTGCAGGTCCCGCAGGTCACCTGCCCGCCCCCAGTCCTGCCAACACCACAGAGGCCAGGCACAGGGTTACACACAACAGAGTATTTTACAAAAGAGAAATATAAACATCAGGTCGCATTTTGGTGAGTGTCATGACGATAAACATTCAAAAACGTGTTGAATACACATTGTTCTGCGGTGTGACAAACTAAGAACACATAATGATTCTTGGTTCACAGGATCTTTGCTAAGGTGAACCAGTGAACCACCCATAAATGGATATGTGAAGGAGAGGCAGAGGGCTGGAGGAGGAAGCCCACCTTGATGGGCAGGTACTCGCTGAGCGGGCGATGGAAGCCGCCGGGCACGCTGCAGTAGTCGGTGGGGTAGATGAGTGCCGTGGAGCGCAGCAGGTGGTGCAGCAGGTTGCAGGCCAGGCTGTAGCCCTGTTTGCTGCGCAGGTGCAGCGCCATCTGCAGGATCCGCACCAGCTGCGGCCCATACGCCAACAGCTTCTCGCCGTCCACACGCGTCACCTGAGGGACAAGGACAAGGACAACACCAGCACACGCGTCACCTGAGGGACAAGGACAAGACACACGCGTCATCTGAGGGACAAGGACAACACACACGCGTCACCTGAGGGACAAGGACAACACACACGCGTCACCTGAGGGACAAGGACAAGACACATGCGTCACCTGAGGGACAAGGACAACACACACGCGTCACCTGAAGGACAAGGACAACACACATGCGTCACCTGAGGGACAAGGACAACACCAGCACACGCGTCATCTGAGGGACAAGGACAAGGACAAGACCAGCTGAGGCCACTTTCATCACTGATTAAGAGAGTAGCAGCATTCCTTCCACACGAGGATGTGGCTTTGTTTATACATGGACATTGATTGGGGAGTATGTAGCACAGAAGCCAGTGTCCATCATGTGGAATGA
Organism: Alosa sapidissima; assembly: GCF_018492685.1. NCBI lineage: Eukaryota > Metazoa > Chordata > Actinopteri > Clupeiformes > Clupeidae > Alosa > Alosa sapidissima. The sequence continues at coordinate 27,754,742 of NC_055978.1, read as the reverse complement.
AAACATCCAGGCTTGTGGAAGTGTGGTAGTAGGGGAGATGAGGCGTGCTGCTGACCGCTGGGACTGGGGGGGGGGTAACTCACCTCAGAGAGCAGTTGCAGATTCCACAGCAGCTCTTTGTCCAGCTCCTCCTCCTTCAGCACGTCCTCATCTGGGAAACAGAGGCACAGGCCGTCACACACACACACACGGCACCACACACAGATACACACACACACTCAATTGGCGCACAATGGCATGGTGCTATTGGGGTACGTACTGGCAGTGAGGTGGGTGATTGCATTGCAGCAGTGTGGCACGAAGAGCTTGAGCGCCTCAGCAGGGTGACACTGAGAGAGAGCGAGAGAGGGAGAGAGAGAGAGAGAGGATAAGGGCCAAAGAGAGAGAGAGAGAGAGAGACGGGAGTATAGCACATCAGGGTGAAGGAGGAGATGTGTTGAGCAGTACTGTGGGTGTGTGTGAGCAGTACTGTGGGTGTACTGTGGGTGTGTGTGTGTGTGTGTTGAGCAGTACTGTGGGTGTGTGTGTGGGTGTGTGAGCAGTACTGTGGGTGTATGTGTGTGTATGTGTGTGTATGTATGTGTGTGTGTGTGTGTGTATGTGGGTGTATGTGTGTGTATGTGTGTGTGTGTGTGTGTGTGTATGGGTGTGTGTGGGTGCTGGTACCTTGGAGGCGGCTCTGCACATGTCTGCCACCATCCTACCAGACACACGTGTCTCAAAGATGTTAGCGGTGGCAAAGTTAAACACCTTCTCCAGAGCCACCTATTACACACACACACACACAGTTAGGCTAGGTAGTAGAACAGTGGAGATGGTTCACTGAACATCAACATGTATTCTATAGTATGCATATCTGAGCATCCATCATGTGTGACAGTACACTATGGGAGAGTAATGTATGTGTTAGGGTGGGGATGAGACCTTGAAGATGTCGACGGAGCACTGTGTGAGGATGGTGCTGAAGGTGGAGGAGAGGCCCAGCTCCACCAGACTCTCCAGGTGGGTCATCTTCTCCGTCTCGGTCTCCTCTCTCGTCTGCTCCAGTGTGCTGCTCTCAATTAGAGCAAAGCATCTGCACACACACACAGACACACACACACAGACACACAGACACACACAATCCATCATTTAGTAATCAATTCAGGCTGCTTAGTTGAACACCACTTACAACCCATTTGTACATTGAACAATTGGGAAGCCAATAATTTAGTGCATGATCAATACAGTATATTCTATCATTCTAAAAGTAACAGAAAACATCTTCCTACAAAAGTAGCAAGTTCTTAAGTGGTACAAACCCACCCATGCTTTAAACCAATTGAGAGGATTTACACTTGGAAGAAAAATTGAAAACTAATTCTAGACATTTCATTCATTTTTTACATCTGTTGCACATCTGTCCTTAATGTTATTGTTGTAAGATGTCCTTAATGTTATTGTTGATTTGGACACGTTCTTGGACAAGGAGTTGGAAAAATCAGAGAGAAATGAACAAGATGATGTGAAAGTGGTGCTCAACAGTCTCCTGTATAAAGTGGACTCGACTATGGGTGAGTAGAATACATCTGCTCACACTGGCTGTAAGAAGTAGCCTTGCATCACCAGAACTGACTTGAGCAATAAGTAGGCCATGTAAAAAGTGAGCTCACATTTAAAACATCCAAATGGTTCAGCAGTTCATTTGAATGAAATGCTGCCGCAATTTGTTTAGCTTCAGAAGGGCGAACGAAAAGGAAGAGAAAGAGGGCGTGTTGAGGCCAGAGGCTGGAGACAGGAAGGAGGAGGCTGAGCAGGACGCCAGAGGCTGGAGACAGGAAGGAGGAGGCTGGAGACAGGAAGGAGGAGGCTGAGCAGGAGGCCAAAGGCTGGAGACAGGAAGGAGGAGGCTGGAGACAGGAAGGAGGCTGAGCAGGAGGCCAGAGGCTGGAGACAGGAAGGAGGAGGCTGAGCAGGACGCCAGAGGCTGGAGACAGGAAGGAGGAGGCTGGAGACAGGAAGGAGGAGGCCAGAGGCTGGAGACAGGAAGGAGGAGGCTGAGCAGGAGGCCAGAGGCTGGAGACAGGAAGGAGGAGGCTGAGCAGGACGCCAGAGGCTGGAGACAGGAAGGAGGAGGCTGGAGACAGGAAGGAGGAGGCTGAGCAGGAGGCCAGAGGCTGGAGACAGGAAGGAGGAGGCTGAGCAGGACGCCAGAGGCTGGAGACAGGAAGGAGGAGGCTGGAGACAGGAAGGAGGAGGCTGAGCAGGAGGCCAGAGGCTGGAGACAGGAAGGAGGAGGCTGGAGACAGGAAGGAGGCGGCTGAGTAGGAGGCCAGAGGCTGGAGACAGGAAGGAGGAGGCTGAGCAGGAGGCCTGTTTCTGGAGTGCCACACAGAACCATAAAGGCTCCGTCCCCAAGAGGAGATTTCGGGTGGGAAGACACAGCAGCAGACCATCAAAACCTCAATAAAACCCAGACCAGAAGCCAGACCAGAAGCCAGACCAGAAGCCAGACCTCTGGTGATCTTCACTGTTTTTCTTCGATTCCTTAAATAATGTAGGACCAGTAAGGACCAGATGGGAATGTACAATCCCTCTTTGCTTTTTATTTGTTTTAGAAAATGTACATAGATCCAAATTCAGTATGCTCTCGAGGTCCGCCTCTGGTTACGAAGCTCAATAATAACAAACTAAATATGCGTCTTTTGCAACACAGTATGAACAAATAATATAGAGGGAATGCACCGGCGGCAGTCTGTAAAAAAAAGGATCTCACTCCGCCATTCACACGCTCCAGGGAGGTTTCCAGAGAAGTTAAATGTTTGCTCGTTTTTGCGTAGTAAAAAGTTATATGTGAAAATGTGTGGTTTCTGTACAAAATGGGTAAGCTTACATGTTGGCAGGTCTGCCAATGAAGCACAAATTATTTGAAGATATAGACACATGCACAGACACCCCCCTACACCACACACATACCGGTCCATGAACTGCAGAACAAAGTCCTCGAACTCAGCAGAGGCGGAGCACAGCTCTCTCTCCATCTGCCAGAGAGAGTCAAAGGTTAAAGATGGCTATATGGAAGACTACAGGCAGACATCTCCATTCATCCATAATCCAGTCATGTAGAGGAATGTCACTGGGTATGCAGTGTCCAGGTGTAGCAGACTCACCTCCGTCAGGTCATTTCTCTCGTGCAGGGCAGCAGAGCAGTCCACCAAAGGCACCAGGGTGGTGAAGGTAGCGATGAACTGGAATGTGATCTGCACAATTGAGAGGAGAAGGAGAGTTAGTGGTACATATTTAACTGTCACCAATTTGCATTCATACACATGATTGACAGGTCGTACAGGTAACCAATAATAGAGTACCGAAGCCATGACGTAGCGTTGTAAAGGGAGCAATTTCACTGGATCTAAACAAATTAATCTAACCATAGTAGTCACCACAGCGGTGCCTTTCTTCATCTATTTAAATAATTTTACATTTCCAAGACGTTAGTATATTTTTTTTACACTGTAGGAATCACATACTACGACATATTTATACCAACACGATAACATTTGTGAACAGAGTTTTATTTTAGCATGGGTTTCCTACATAAAAGAGACCTACACGTAACTTCACAGCATGCGGTTAAAATCCTTAAATTCACAGACGTGTAGGCCTATTGGCTTTATTTTTAAGGCAAACAACGCCACTCTTAACAGCCGCCAGTCTTTGATAAGACGTGAAATATCCACTGGAATTTTGTTTTCTATTACCAGGGAATCCGTGTTATGTGGCCAAGCTGATGCCTAGCAGGTAAAACACGTTTAAATGGCTATAGCCTACATTTATAACAATGTATTAGCTAGAAATGATGCCACATGTCTACATTCAATGCTATTTAAGCCAAAAGTTTGTTTAGATCGAGTGACACTGCCATCATGGAAACCGAACGTCACACTTTGGTACTCTATTACAGAAATTATGTGAACTGACTCCTTCATAAACAGGCCTCTTTCCTTTATTCAGACTTAACAAGCCCACACTGTGCTTGTTTAAAAGGCTGTAAATTGGGAGGAGATGACAGAACAAGAGCTCAGGATTTGCTCCAACCAGACTGCAAAGTCAGTCAAAGAGACCGATATAAAAAGAAAGAGGGAAGTTAAAAAGTCCCTTCAACTGGACTAAAAGTCACTTCTGCACAAGAGCCTAGTAATGCCCAAGCTGGAAGTGGCCAGCTAGCTAGTTCAATTATTTTTAGTACCACACAATAAAATTACTAATAGCTCATATTTCCTCCAAAGGACGGTTACAGTGTCAGATAATAAATAACACCAAATGTTTTTTAGTTAAGTTGGTTCGAAGGCGAGTGGCTAAATGCAGGGTCACCCACCATGCACTTGCTGAAGTCGTTGGGGTCCACCCCGGGCAGGGCACGCATGAGCAGGGGCAGTACATGTGCGGGGCCCTCTGGGTAGTGCCGTCCAGCGCAGAAGAGGCTGCGTGCCATGCCGATCATGCAGCTGAGGGTGGCGGTCAGCTGGTGAGGCTCCGTCAGAGTTTCCATGGCCGGGTATGTCCTACAACGGGCAACACACACCCATTAACATACCCACTGGCACTGCACCACAGCAAAACACTCAGAGAAACACTGTGATTGGGATTAGGAACATGATCACAAGATGCCAATCAATTTATAGGGTCATTTAGATACAGTTGTTAACTATTATATGAAGTGGCTTATCCAACACGGCCTGGGAGTGTTAGACTGCTGATATGTGTGGCATGTCAGGCTTCCCATGGTGGAGCCAGCAATGGGGCTTTCCAAAGCACTAAACTCATGACACTGATGTTGCTGTTGTAACACCCTGCTCTGTTTACATCAGAGTTTCTGGAAGACCCCTGTAGAGATCATATACATAATTCATAATTCTCCCATCTGGCTCAAGATAATTAGTGCATGACCAGATTTATATAAAAAAAATCCCCTTCCCCTTTTCACTGGAAAACTCAACAGCTTGTGTAACATCAAAGTTCCACACACACACACGTGTTAATTTTGTCACCTTTTTTTTTTTATTTAGTCCTAGTCTTGTATCAAGTGTCCTTATTAGTCTTAGTCATATTTAGTTATTCACATTCCATTTTTGGGACTTTTAGTTTAGTTTAGTTTTTGAGACTTTTAGTTGACTAAAAATCTCATCATTTTAGTCTAGTTTTAGTTAAAAGAGAACAAGGTATTTTAGTCAAGTTTTAGTCTTAGTCTTAGTATTTTTTAAAAACAAACTTATTTCTGAGATTACTTCTGATTAGGTCTACCATTTCAGTAAATAGTGTTTCACACATCTCAAATATTGGTTAAATGTCATAGTTACCTGACAAAACACAATATTAAATACAGTTGAAATACAGTGGAATCATGATGTCAATGCAACTTTGCTAAAAGGTTTGCTGATTTAAGACACATTCACAAGTGATGATTCCTCGGGAACGGCTTATTGTGTACAGTGGCATGCATTATAACCTTGTATTTGGTAAGGTCTGCTATTTATTGTACAGTTTGCCATGTGTTGAGTAAAGAGTTTGTGAGATATTTCAGCGAGAATAATGGGTTTGCAGAGCCATGTGGAGAATGTAAATATGATTAAATTCCATGTAAGTTCAACGTTCATTTTGTGATAAGTGATTTTTGTATGACGAGTACTCAACGAAACAACACAGAAGAAGCGGAGTGAATTTGACCATCAGACTCATTTAAGGCAGGAGACGCGAGTTGTCTGCAGCCACCAGAACTAAAATGACTAAAACAGCAGAAAACACTGGTCTTGAATGACAAACTAGATACATTTCCAATGTCCACAGGGTAACATTTTAGTCCTGTCTCATCTTGTTAACGAAAACAAAGATATATTTAATCACATTTACGTTAACAAATATCTATTTTTAGCTCGTCAACGTCTCATCTTAGTCATGGAATAAAAGGTCGAACATATTTCGTCTCGTCTCGTCTGACAAAATGAAGACTAACACACACACACACACACACACACACACACACACACACACACACACACACACACACACACACACACACACACACACACTCACTTCTCCAGCACAGGTGGGATGACGAGCTCAGGCCTCATGAGGGCGAGGTTCTGCAGGGCCTGCGCGGCGTCCATGCTGCCCGTCTTGCTGAACATGGCCAGCAGCACAGGCTGCTTCATGCTCTGCACAAAGTCGTTGATATCCTGTTCGGTGAGTCGGTGCGTGGGCGGCACGTCGGCGATCCAGCACGGCTTCTTGTAGCGTTCGCGGTGAAGCCGCCGCACCACGCTGGCGGGCAGACGCTGCAGCAGCTTCATTAGCTTCATCTGGAAGAAAGAACGCCCAGCGAGTGGACAGAGGAGGGTGGGTAAGACATACGTGACTTTTGAGAGCCAAGACACTCATTTGTCCTTCATGTTCAAACCCAAAACGCTCTTTATTTCAGTGTTTTTCAACCTTTTTTGTGCCACGGCACACTTTTAACACTTAAAATGTCCCATGGCACACTAACATCCTGTGTGAAGAAAAAATAAACATACTATAGCCTAAAATTTCAAATAATACACAGATATTTATTATGTTATGTTGTTATTATGGCTTCTATGCCAGACCTGCTCAATAAAACAAGCGCCCTCTGTTTCATTTGTAGGTGACTATATCTAATTTAATTGTTGTTACGAACTGGATATGTGATGATTCTGTGAATACTGGATATGGGGCCCCCGTTGTACAATGCCTGCATACCACAAATAGTGCAATCATACAATCAATGAGATTGTGGCATGTGGTTATAAATTATTTGATACAACAGTTGCTTTTCTGGACCAGTGAGTGACATTTGGGTAATTTTCTGCGGCACACCTGATGATCTCTCACGGCACACTAGTGTGCCCCGGCACAGTGGTTGAAAAACACTGCTTTTTTTCTCTCACACACACACTTCATTTTTATAGAATTACATGCTCACCCATGTATAAATAGATCACTATCCACAAGGACTCATGTTAGGGAAAGGAAAAGACATTCTTAATCCTCGCAGATGTAAACAATGCCAGAAAACTATCACTTTTGAAAAGGTTCACAAAATAGGCCATTTCTGAGAAGTTCTAGGAGCATGGATGCTAGTGAGTGAGAGAGTGCCTGGGGGTTGGGTATGTGCTTTATGCAAGTGTTCGCTGTCACTGGGGCATCTGTTCTGTAAACACACACAGCTACTGTGGCCATTTGTAGAGAGTAAACAGGCAGCGGTGCGGGCAGCCTGCAGGAGGAGAGAGGGACGTTCACTTCAAAAGCAGCCAGTTATGGCCTGATGGCTTTTACAGTGTCCCCCTCTCCTCTTTAGCACAGGAGACCAGATGGCTGTTTTACTGTAAAAGGGGGTGGAGGTGTGTGTGGGGGGTGGAGGGGTGGGTGGAGCACCTACCAGCCAGCGGCCATTGTTGGAGGGGTGGTAGAAAGAGGCGATGCTGTTGAACAGCCCGTTGAGCTGCTTCTGAGCTGGGTTCCCAGGACCACCCTGTACACATGAAGAAGAGACTGTAGCACGATACATGCGCTCTGGACAGCCTGTCAGCTTGACATGCACAAATAGAGCACTCTATGGGCTCTGCACACACCAGCACAGCACTGTGCTGCTTCTGTTAGCTCATTCTGCATTCCACAGATTCAACGCACGCCAGGCAGTTATTCCTAATACCCTGCCAAACACGTTCCATGGCAATTGCTGAGAAGGAAAAAAAGCCTCTGGTAGCATATAATATTGAGTCCACTAATTATCTAACCGAAACATCAAGAATATCTCATTTCAAATTAGAATCCATGTTATGCCAAATGTCAGGTAATACCAAAAAAATACCAATACCAGCAATGTTATAAACTAAAGAGAATAAATATCTAACAAACTCACAGAAACTTCAAAAGCTTAATGAGCAAAAAGTAGTGCGGATAGGGTTAACAAAAGGGAAAGTTGGTTGCTACCTTTGCAATATATTCTGTATGAGTAAGCAAACAGACACTTCCTTGCTCCAACTTCTGCAAAAACTATACATTTCTACAGCCCCAGGGGGTATTACAGGTACATGGTTTAGTGACAAACCTGGGTAAGTTAACTCAGAGTAAGTGGTAAACCTTCTAATAGAAGAGCTGTATGGCTTCATTCTCACACAAAAATGGCATAGGGCTCTTGTTGTTACCACATACCCAGGTCTGTCACTAAACCACATACTTGGAATACCCCCCAGATCTGCTTGATGACTTTAGTGGATGTTCTAACAGCCTACTTTGATGCTACATGTTCTAGCAAGAGCAATGTTACATAATACTGATATTGGTGACATCTCCATAACTAAAGCATCTCTGCTGTCCATCACAGACCATACACAAGAGAAGCGCCCAGCCATGTGGCTCAAAATGAGGGAAGGTGGTGCTCACCAGCAGGGAGGAGATCCACAGCACTACATGGCCCACGTCATAGGAGTTGGCGAGGTAGCGTGGCACCACCATCTGACTGGTTCCCACGGGCAGATTGAAGCTTCGCAGGATCCGTGTGAAAATCTGCAGAGAGCAGTCAGCTCAGGTCAGAAAACACCGCTACGCTAATAACACCAAACCAACTCAATTCAGAACACAGACATAACACTTACCTTAGGAATATATGGCTCCCAGTTGACATAGCCAATGTTATCATTAGCCAGACGGGCAAACAGATTGACCAGGTTCTGAAAGAGCAGAGGACAGTCTGAGGTTAAGGGCAATACGCTGAATGCTGAAGCCATCTTTGGAGTAAAACAAATACAGAATGCAAAGGGTCCAGATTTGAGATGAAGGAGCTCTGAATCAAAGGAGGGAAATGGACATGTCTAGGATGATACTCACCCCCTCCCAGCATGGCAGGTTCTGCACCGACACCCACAGACTCATCAGCTCATCAAACCACAACCTGGGGCACCAAAAACACATGCAAATGCCTTAGAAAAGTGAGCGTGGGTTTTTTCTATTTATACTTTTAAAACAGAATACCGGTATATGAAATGTTCTGTGTACAAAACATTCAAAGTCTGTTTATTATGATAGAGGTAGTGTCTAATGTGCAGTGTTTGCACTCAGCCTGACCAGGCTTGAACAGGGCAGTTTAAGATCAAGGTGGGCGTGGGAGTCCTACTGCAGTGGGGACCATGCAGCGGCCGCTCACCTGAAGCCCTGGTCATGCTGCTCAGGGGCCATGATTGTGGGCAGGAAGAGCTCAAAGTAGCTGATGGCCTTCTGCTGAGAGACATCGAACGGACACAGCAATGGTCGCCATTCGTCCAGCATCTCCTGGGTGGAGGCCACAGGGAAGTACCTGCCAAAAGCAGCCAAAGAGAACCAGGCAGCCATTAGAGAGCAAAATAACATCATCATAAATCATCATGAAAATAATAACATCATAAACCAAACACACATCCTGAATCACCCAAAGCCATCTCTGCTATCAGTATGCTTGGACACAGAATATTAACCAGGGTCAGATGAAAAACTGTATTTGGTGTCAAGACCAGATGTGTAAAATCTGTAATGTGTCAAGGTCATCACATACAGACATTTGGACAAATAACAAACTAACAGTTAGCTGTGAAATGCTTTCTTCTATTTTCACTTGTGTCTGTCAAATGTTACCAAATCAATGGACTTTTGCTTTCAGCGATGATCAGCAAGAACCACCTGGAGGTGTTTTCTTTTTCCACAAGACGACCTACTTGCCTACACATCGCATCACACCACTCGTCAGCCTTTACTTTTCCACAACAAAAGACGGTCTTATAGTCAGGGCGGCCTAATCCTCTCACGGCGGAAGTCACCACGGCACTGGCGCCAACAATGGCCTGATTACGCTGCCAATCTGATTAGTCAGTGTGGGAACCACTTATTAAAAGGGGGTCAAATATTTACAGTGCCTTAACTGCATCAAGGGATGAGGGACTGGCTCTGGGTCTGACATCATACATGTGTGTCCGAGACAATGAGTAAGAAAATACTTACAGCCGACAGCTCTTCACCAGGGTCTTCAGGACATTCTCCACCGAACTGGAAGAGAGAGAGACACAGAGAGAGAGGAGGGAGAGAGAGAGAAAGGGGTGAGGTAACAATGGCACTGTGTGTCTTTTCAGTGCATGTGCGTTGATGTGTGAGGTGAGGGAGATGCTGAGGTGGTGTCAGTGGAATGAGGGAGGCGAAAGATGCGATTAGCCCACGTGCAAAGACCCACCCACATGAAGCAGCCCTTTTACCTGCAACCAGCGGCAGGGTGGCATAGGGAGGGACGCAGCATGCCAACTCACCTACCCTGCACTCACCTCAGCTGACCTCTCACATAAGACCATTCGCCCCATAACACCAACCCTTTACTGATGTCCCGCATCATCAACACTGACCCTGGTTTCAATAACAGCTTTGCTTTGCGTCCACAGCCCATGGGATAACAATATGGCTTTGCTTCACAGGGAGCAGATTTGTGGCCAATGAAAGAGGGCAGCACACTCAGAGCGAGACCAAATAGTTTCAATGGCTTTGGGGGGGGCGAAACGTCCGACAGCACACCCCCGACACCCCCCCCCCCCCCCCCGCCCGAGGGCTTAGTGCTAGGCAGGGCAAGGTATTTGTGAATGAGCACTGTGGGAACTTCTGCCAGCAGACAGAGATCTGAGCTCCTGATTTGAATGAGTCAGCAAGCATGACATTTCATAAAGTAAATATCCCACCCCTTCCCCTCCTTATGCCATACCCTTTATCTCTCCCACATAGAGCAGATGGAGTTTTTACCCAACACCAACCTCACACTCACACACACACACACACACACTCTCACACACACTCACACACACACACTCACACACACACTCTCACACACACACTCTCACACACACACTCTCACACACACTCTCTCACACACACTCTCTCACACACACTCTCTCACACACACTCTCTCTCACACACTCTCTCTCACACACTCTCTCTCACACACTCTCTCTCACACACTCTCTCTCACACTCTCTCTCACACACACACACTCTCTCACACACACACACTCTCTCACACACACACACTCTCACACACACACACTCTCACACACACACACTCTCACACACACACTCTCACACACACACTCTCACACACACACTCTCACACACACACTCTCACACACACACTCTCACACACTCTCACACATCCTTAGACTATGTCTATGCTGCTCACACCAACACATGCTGCATCATGTAAACATAAGTGCCGGCTTGTCTGGAAAGGAAGGGGGGTGGGGGAGGTCATTTTTAAATAGTCTGCCCGACACCAGACACCAGAGGAGAAAATGGGCACTGACGCGTGACCTTTAGTTTGGAGAGGCAGAGGCTGACCCAGGCTGCCAACGTGACTGCGGGAGGACACAGCACAGGCTGCGACTGGACACACACCACAGCTCAGCGCTACATGCAGGACCAAGCCGCCTGGGTGCCCTGCCGTCTCCCTGACTGCCTGGCATCACACAGTGACCCCGCCATGAGAGCGCTGACCCTTTCCCAAAGCAGAGCGGAGAGAGAGACCAAGGGGAGAGGAGAGTGAGAGAAAGACAGACATTAGCAGAGTGATCATATCAGAGGCGTCAAAATCCCATTCCTGGCGGAGGTGTGTTGTATGTCAGGCAGTCAGCCCATTAACCAAGAGTTTGACACCTGCCCCTGATGCTTATTTCAGTTGTCTACCATTTCAATTCAAAATCAATGTTGCTTTGTCTACCTTTCTTTCTCCATTATACTCCAGGTACAAGGCAAGATTTGATTACTCAGTGCAGAAAAGATCTTTGATTAAGAAGAGAGTGTGAGGGAGTATACAACTGACCCACCAGGAATTGTGTTTGACAGACAGGGACAAGATGGAACTAACAGCAATTAAAAAGCACCATCTCTCCTGTGAGGGTGAGACTTGTTATTTGGCTAAGCTCTGTTGTACAAGACAGCCATGAAAAGGACTGACAAAAAAAAAAAAATTCTGAAGTGATTCTGAAGTGATTTTTTTTTTATTTCATTTTTGACACATGCAATTAACACCAGAAATTGCCTATGAAGAGGTACAGCACAACATGTATTAAGAGAAGAAACCACTTTCTGCGCTTACCGCTTGCGAATAAAATTTAGCACTTTTTGTTTACCGGCTCCCCCACTGCGAGAACTGAATGTGGGAGAAGGAGAGACGCATAAGCCAACACTGTAACAGTCCACACACTGCCAATTTAACGCAAAACATTAGTCTAAAACTCAGAGGATTTCACATATGTGAGGATAAGACACCTCTGTTCACAAAGAGAACATACAGATCAGAAGGAAAAGGCATACGGTGAACTGGAAGACGAAGGCCTGCTGTTTGTTTCCACTAAGCATGCAATGTGGTGTTGACTTTATTCCATGACTCCCTCTTGGACTGCACCCGCTGTCCTACTTAAACTCTGCCTGGGTGGGACTTGTCATAAGGTGCCATGGCAATTAGGTTTAAACAGGCATTTCTTGTTCCACTGACAAAAATGGGGTGGGGTGGGGGGATGTGGGGGGTGGGGGTGCTGAAGGCAGGCCTGTGATGTGTGTGTGTGTGTGTGTGGGACAGGGTGTGTGGGACGGGGGGGGGGGGGGTTATCTAGGGTGACTGGTGGGAGGACAAGAGTGTCCAGGGTGGAGGAAGGTGAAGTGATTATAACAGGAAGACTTACCTGGGAAACCAGTTGAGACCAAGATGCTCTGTTTTGGAGTACAGAATCTTCTCATAAAGGTTATAGAGTGGTTGCCAAGGCAACTCCAGGTCATCTCTAGAAAGCAGCTCTTTCTTCCTGTACACAGAAACATCTCTCAGATCAGTGTTTAAACTGTGTGGGTATGTGTGTCTTCCAGTGTGAATGTGTGTGCGGGTGAGTCCAGCAGGAGATATGGCTTGTCCGCTTACTTCAGGAGGTTGATGAGAGGCCTGGCGAAGCTTAGCATCATGCTAACCTCCAGGTGTGGCAAGGTGACCAGCTCGTAAAGTAGTTGGATGAACAGCACATGGTCCTCTTTGCTGAACTTCCGACCATAGAGGCGCATGTAACTGAAGGGGTAAGAGAAGCACAGTCAAAACACAACAGAATAGGTAACCAGTCAAAGGTTGTGCAGCTGACATATGAATCAAAGAAATTACTTCCATAAGTTGTAAATGTGACTAAGCTTGTTTAAACTGAAACATGGCAAATGTGTTACAGGACGTCGTGGTTTGGTCAGTTGTCTAAAGCTTAAGGCAATAATGGAGGTACACAAAAATATAATATGTTGCCGGTACCAGACCAGTCGATTAAATAAATGAGATGTGCGACAGAGAGAGGGGGAGCAGTCAATGATCTATTCTAAGAGGAACTGCAGTTATGAAGCAGGCAGAATGAGTCAGTGATGAAGAATGGTGCATTTATTTTTTTATAAAGGAAATGTACACACGGTAAGGGCACCGGGATATGCAAATGCGCAATTATTTGGAAATCGTTTGAGTGCACGTAACAGAAAAAGGGACACTTAAATGACGCACAACCTCTTTAGCACAAGTTGCAGACATATATGCATTCGATAGGCTTCATCACTAAAAAGAATGAGCTGAGACTTTCCATGCAACAAGTAGGCTTAGGCCACGCGTTTTCCTGGTGCAAACAAAATGGGAGTAGAATTAGCTTATCTAAGTTCACCCATGGCTATCAGTAGCCTTGCTCTGGACACGCAAAGTGTCAGAAAAAGAACAGGCAAGCGGGTTATCGCTCTTATTAGAGACACCTTACACCTTAATAGAGATGCATTGTACCAAATGTTACACATCTGTTCAGATTCTTGCACAATAGTCACTGACTGGTTAGTAAGCTGTTCAGGATAAAATGGGCCAACATACAACACGGCTATAGATAGGTCAACCTGACAGCAATCCAATGCTGACTTAACAACGACTTGGTGTGACGTGATGTCCCAATTATGTAGTATCATCACCATTCATTCACAATTCCCATAACGTTAGCCAGTTAACTGACTCAGCATGTTTTGTTTAGACGCATGACCTAGCGTTAAACTAACACTGACTAACGTCACATAACCTTAATGTACAAGAACGATAGTCATTCAACTGTCATACATCGCTTGATGCAAAAGAGCTGTTGAGATGATAATCTCTAGTTAGCTAACTTTATCAAGCAAGTATGGTATTGTATGTACCAACACTCTTGTTTATTAATTCATACCACAGTCGTTCCTAGTAGGCACCGTTATTGCTATCTAGCTAACATAAATATGATAGCATGTCCACATAAACAATGTGATAGCCAGTCAACAAAGCAATTACCACTATGATCATTTGCTAGCTAGTCCTTAAAACAAGATCCATTTAAGCAGGACAGTTTATCAAGCGGTCGGGGCCTGGTAAGATAAGTAAAATACTAACGTAAATCTGCTATTTTACAAGTTGCCTTCAGTTACAACTTCAGACAGCTAGCTCTCTAGCACTATGCTAGCTGGATAGCTAGTTCATCTATCTAGTAGGGCATGTAGCATGTTTGCTAGTTCGTTGGATGTGGCCTTTGTGAATTCATCAAACCCCACGGTAAACAGTTAAAAAGTAAGTTCCTTGAACATCAGTCAGCTATCTAAGTAGTTAGTTAATCAATGCAAATTATTGGGAAATGTGTAGTCTTTACGTTACTAGGTTAGTCTGTCAATGAATGAAATATCAACCAACACACGTTAAGCTAACTTCACTGCACTCAAATAACGTTAACGTTCAGCTAAAGCAGCTAACGTTAATTGCATCGGGCCGAGAGTCTATATTAACTTCGTTTGATCGCAACCACACTAACGTTACATGCAAGCATAAAAGGTTGTCAAAGAAAAATTAGGGAAGAAGGCTATCGCCAACTCATCGCCACGATACTTACTTTGCGAGTTTTCTTGTCCAAAACAGTGCTCCAGGCCATAACTCCCTGAGCTGGACCGCTCGCCCCAAGTTAGCTTTAATTTTCGCCAAGATTTCATTGGATTCATTATCCAATTTATCAGCATAAGGCAGCAGTTTATTGTAGACAATATCCTTTTGAGGAACAAAGCCCAATGCCTCAATCTGTTCCTTTTTCATGTTATTATTGAGAAAACTAACGTTACAGTCGTTCTTCTCGTGTGTCAGCGTTAACGTTAGGCTATACTTTCCTCGAAGTTATCCACGCAAGTCTTATTTCAGTTTCCAGTAGCCACTTGGTCAACAGCTCCACAACGGCAAAGTCTGACGTAGTTCCAGGTAGATTGGCTATTTCCTTCGTGGTTCCTGATTGTCTCTTTAGAATAAAACCCGGTCTCAAACACATGCCAATTCATTCGCAAACACAGCTCCAGTTGTGACCCTCACACGTAGTCATAAGGATACATACTGTCTACTGGCTCGACAACTTCTGGGCGAGACAGTAATGCGCCCCCAGTGGAGCTTTCCTCACACAATCTCTGGTCAGACCATTCTTATCTTCACAATCATACACAATCGAACTAGTGCAAATTTCGTCAGAGCAGACTAGGTTTACATTGTTTTTGTTAAGCAAGGCATGGATACAGTAGACTATAGTTTGTTTGTTTTTTAACTACTCTTTAAAACCATTTAGTTGTGATGCATTACAGAATAACTCCAATAATCACAATTAGAGCCATTATGTAATTTGCAATATCTAAGATGTGTTTCACCAACAAGGGGACACAATTGCCTCAAGTCTTGTTTGCATATAGGGCTGCCTTACTTTGTTTAAATGGTTTATCACTGGTGATGATACTAATACTAATGGGATAACATAAAGCTGCTTTAGTTCTTTCTCCGTGATCTGACCTAGTGCACTACTCTCTCTCTCTCTGACCCTAGTGCATCCTGGACAGAGAGAGGAAATGCCCGTTGTTGCTTCTGGAATAGTCTAGGCTTGGCAACAAAACTCATTACATTTCTTACAGCATCAACTGAACCAGGTATAGTCTACAGTTGAGGATGGTGATAAAAAAAAACACACAACCAGTCTTTGTCTTATATCTTTTCTATTTTTTTATTTTATTAGTGCATGGGTTTTTTTTACTAGAAAATGTATTAATTATCAGTTCATCCTCTGATACTCAATATATGTTCTTCCATTTGACTTTGAAGACTGAGAAGAAAAACATAGTCTCTACACTTTCTACCTCATTCTTTTTAGTAACCTTGACATTTGTATAGGTAGGCCTATAAACATATAGGTAAATCCAATTCAGTATTTGCTTTTAAATTGGCAGTATTGCGCTGTGACATACATGTGAATAAAAGCTGACACACACTCTCCCAGACTGCCCATGTCCACTGAGAGCTGTCCTCAGATCAGCCGCCCTTGAACTTAATGCTTGTTGTATGTAAGGCCTCTAAAGTTGGTTGACCTCAGCCTCAAGTAGTAGCTACAGTGCCTTGACTTTCACACTGGGTGCGTTTGTCTTCAGGTTGCTGCTTCCAATGCTGGCTGAAACAATGCATGCTGGGATTCACACAATTCCAATTGCATTGAGTTAACTCCAGCATGCTTTGCTTTAAGCCAGCGCTAAGCAGCTACCTGAAGACGAACGCACCCAATAGGACCATTTCTCTTAAGATTGTATGATCCCCATCAGCTCTGTTTCACTAACAACAGCCTAGAGGTGGAGTCTGGCAAGCACGCACCCTGAACAGTAACTGTGTCAGCCAAGCACCATTAATTAAGCTAATCAGACAGTACAGCGCTAGGGAACACACCATCACACACCCCCACAGTTCCTGGCATGCACTCATCCGATCATCCATACATCCTGTTTGCCTTCTGGCCAACCAGATAGCCAGGTTTGTGCCTGTCAACCAATGCAAAGGTGTGACCCTGTTCCATGTCTGCCAATCAGATTCACACAATTCACAGATTCACACAAGGGGAAGGACTTGTGTTTCTAGGTAAAGGAGCTTTACAATGCTGGATAACAGGTATATTTAATAAGACTTATCAGTTCAGAGTAAAAATGGCCACCTTTCTGCAATGTTGGGCAGCAATATCAGACAGACAGTCAGACACACAAATACACACAAAGTCTTTTGTATGTCATGGGTATCTGTAATTCTGATATCTCCAATTCAGTTCCAGAGTTCCTCAGGTTTAATTGGGACTTCCACACACTCGCACAAAAGTGAACTCTCTGTTAGAGGAGTAGCCACATGTGGTATGTTTAAAAGCAAACATTTTGCTCAGTTTTACTGCGATTTCTGTTTGGAACAAACATGTTTGGTCACAACAATGTGCAACAGACTTTTGAGGTAGTTTTCTCTCATTTGGTGAGTGTGTCAGAGGTGCAACAATATCATCATAAACATATATGCAAAACCTATATAAAAGGCACTGAGCACTGATCATTTACAGATCAAATATAAGAATGAAATTTCATCAGACTCAGAATAAATTTAGAAAAGAAAACAACTCTTAGAGCAAAAGCAACAGAAACGGCTTTGCAATGTTTTGTCTGGAACTCAGCCCAGTTCTGTAGTCTTCAGTAGTTATTTTATTATCAGTAGTCAAGTCAAGCTTATTTATATAGCTTATTTCATACACAGAGGTCATTCTATTTGCTTTACATAAACAAAAGCAAACAAGAATAGCTAATAAAAGCATAGAAGGGCAATAGTCAAAGAACAGTTTAAAAAGTAAAGAATAAAAAAGAAAACATAAAACACACAAGGTAATAAAGGCAGGGCAATAGTTTAAAAGTGTTAATTAAAGTAATAATTAAAAGACATAAAAAAAACCCAACATAGATTGATTGATCACTCTGTGATAGTGATACTAACACCCAGTGAACAGCAGCACTCTATGGAGATTCTTGAAGTCCAAAATGTGTGCACGTGCACATATACATTTTTCTTTTCAGGGCCAAAATGCCTAACCACAGGGCTCGATAGTCCCCCTCGTGGAGTATTAACACCCAAATAGTTAGTCATTACATTTTTCTGCACACATGTTTATATCACAACTGTAGGTCTGTTACAAGTGGTTGCATGTAACTGTACTGTTTATTCAGTGCCATTTTTAGTTTGCTAATTAAAGTAATAACAATTTAATTTAAAAACTACAATTAACTTTATAGGTGGTCCTGCATGACACTAGAACGACTCTGAGATAAGAAAAGTGTGAGGCCTAAATCCCTCTAGCAAGACAGGAAGGAGACACTGGCGCTTAAAGACCTTGAAGTCCTCAATCAAATTATAGGATACCTGTAGCCCTTTTGACTAGGTCATGTGACATGCTTATCCTTTTTGACCCTGCCCGTGTCAGTTATGGCAGTCAGGGTCAGTGTTACATTGCCATCTAGTGGATGAGTTCTCGCTAGTGCTTCTTACTAAGACTTACAATTTGACAGAAGATTACATCGGACATATCTAATGCTGTTGGGCAAACAATACTGAATATAAAGTGAGGCACGAATTGAACATATACCATAACACGGCCATATTCATTTTTTGTCAAGTCTAAGCTCATTCAAACACCTTTTCTATGAGTAAAGTATGTGTTTCTCAGTTCCAAGGCATATTATAGCTCGTAGAATGTTGTAGAGTCTTATCATGTTTTGTAGTAAGGTAAAATAAGGTTGGTAAGGTCCCATGGGTAACACTTTAGTTTAGGGAACACAATATTAACCATTAATAGGCTACATAAGTAATGTCTGTATTTATTGGTGTTCAATAAGATCTGTATTAGTGTCATTGCACATGTATTATGTCTTTATTCAACTATTACTTATTCACACTGAATAGGTGATTTATTCTTGGTAAGCAATAGTCGTGATCTAAAGTTATTGATATATAGTATGGGTCAAAATAGAAACTTTACAGCCTTGTAATACAGTACATAGTCTTATAGACACAGTCATCAACAGCTAGGCTCAGATCATTACAGTATCTTCACGAAGTTTAGCGTTTGCAGCCATCTTGAATTTAGTCACGATAAGTCGAACGACGAGTAAGAATGAACAGGTATGATAAGCGATCAGATTCCAAAAATAATTCAGTGGAAATGCATGGATTCCAGTTTCTTCCAGTAGCAGCAACTGGAATCCATGCATTTCCACTGAATTATTTTTGAAATCTGATCCCTTATCATACCTGTTCATTCTTACTCGTCGCTCGACTTATCGTGACTAAATTCAAGATGGCTGCAAACGCTAAACTTCGTGAAGATACTGTCTGTATTAACCGCCTTGTAAGTAAACTACCAGTGTTTTTTCAAAGTTCTCAATGTCTCGTTTTAAATGTCAGGGCCCTCGGAAGTCTACCAATGAAGTGTGGAGATACATTGAGCCTCGTAAATGGTGTAAAACAGTGATTTATTTGCATGGCTAGCCCGATGCCGAAGCACCACTATTGAAAAAGCTGTTGGTAGCATCGGCTAACTAGCGCCAGATTTTGGAGTGCAGGGGACAAGCCGAGATGGGCTATGAGACATACGCTCACACTCGGTATCATGTTTCAACACACTTTATGTCAATATCACACCGGAATTCTCCTTTAATGTTATTATTCTGTCAATAACATTCAGACAGTGTTTTTAGGAGTCCATAGGCCTAATATATACCAGTAACCTTACATCAACACCAATTAGTGAATAATTAATGACCTAATGATTAAGATTAAGAAATTGTTCAATAAAGACCTAATACATGTATAATGATCATTAATATACAGACCTTGTTGAGTGCTAATACGTACCATATTAGATATGTGTATATGATTAATGTGTTTCCTAAACTAAAGTGTTACCGTTCCATGTTAAGGTACAATAAAGTAATAGGCTATTGTATGAACTGAATATGCAGTATTACACGCAAAATTCACGATCCACTTCATTTCAGAGACTCAGACCTGTTTACTCCATTTCCCATTAGGAATGTGCTCTGTCATCTCCTCCTGAAGCATGAAGAGAAAGGCCTCCAGTACCCCACCAAATCTCCTGAAGGCCTTCAATGATGCACAAGAGGACAAAGACCGTTTAACATGAGTAAAGAGCTGGGAGCGAGAACCATATACCCACAAGTCAGTTTGTGGTCGGAATGGTTTTCTTGGTTTCTAGGTTGTTTCAGCATGGCGTGTGAATGGAATGCAGACATCTGACCTGCTGGGAATGAGATAACCACCCCACGTTAGTGGAATATGCACAGAGAGTATGAATGGAATACATACGGGTATATTCGGCTGCGATGCACATAGGATTTCTGTGTAAGCCATAATCAAAGGCTGGTCTTCCCTCTTGTCTACACAAGGTGGCAGTGTGAGTATAGATACTGCATATGCTTTTAGTTGGATTGGAGATGAGTAAGTTGCTTTCTTTGGTTGTCCTGTGTCATCAGTGTGTGTGTGTGTGTGGGGGGGGGGGGGGGTGTGAGTGTGTGTCCTCTGTGTGTGTGTGTGTGTGTGTGTGTGTGTGTGTAGATACATGAATGTGTGTTTCTTCCTTCTGAATTATAATCTCCAGTCATAACAGACTAACAGGGTTCCCACGGGTCATGGAATTTCTAGAATATCATGGAATTTTGATAAAGTCTGTTCCAGTCGTGAGGGAATTGTATCATATTTGGGCAACGTCATGGAATATCAGGGAATTTTGTTGCAGTTTAAAATATACTTGCCAAAATATATTAGTGCAAATATATTTCCACGTAGAATTGGTGTGTATCAGGTTATTAGCTTTACTGTTTGTTTGAGTGGTGATGGTTAGCCCAACTTTGTTTATTCAGTGCCCATTTATTCATCTTCTTTTTCTAAAAAACTCAAAGATTCTTGAATGCTATATGGCTGCTCTGAAATCTAATCTCATCATATTTTTTGTCAGGGAAAAGTCATGAAATTTTACTTTTGAAAATGTAAGAAACCCTGGACTAAAAGCTAAATGACAGTAGTTGTGAAGTGGATGGTATATGCTCTTTCATTGTGCTGTGGAATGAGGCACCTATACTCACATTAAAGAGATTTTTCACATAGATGTCTCTCAAGGTTACGGAGGACTGTCAGTATATAAAAAAAACAATCTGTTCTACCAGGTTCTACCTAGCTACAGCACCCATGCCCCCAGAGTGTAGCACTGTACCTGCCTGGCAGCTCTAGCTGATAAGTGCAGCAACTGAAGCTAGGTAGAACTGATTGTTCTCGTTATTTTTCGTAACGACAGTACTCGGTGACCACAAGAATAGAGATATGTGAAACATCACCGGAATTCTCCTTTAAGTGCCTCTAAGTTGCTGTCTGGCAGGTTTTAGACCTCAAATTTGTTTGTGGTAACTGGTTTGCTTGCAGTAGGGATTAAGACAGAGTACACATTTCTCACCCTTAGAGCTCTTGCAAAAGTAATTTCCTTGCCTGTCTCTGTGAAGGTCAGGGCACACCAGCCGTCTTAAACTGACACGTAACTGTTAAAAACAGCAGTCACTGATGCACTTATTTTTACTGTACTCTATAATGTTTTTTAAATTGTCCTAAAATTGTTGAGAATTGCTCTAAAACTTAAAACTGTTTACCATGTTGTTAGTCGCTTTGGCTAAAAAAGCGTCAGCCAAATGTAATGTAATGTAACATATTTGCTTATATGATCTTATGCCATGCTCAGTGATTATTGTACACAAACAAAAGAGCATATCAGGAATGCAAACATGATGATATCTATGTGCATTGCCTCTGAAGATACACATACTGCTTAAACTCATAATGCTATGGTAATGTGAATAACAGCATGCTTGCTGCACATTAGGAAGATTTATTGCAAATTGTTGATAACAGCTGTTTCGGTCATTGTCTATCCTCTACGTTCATGTGGATCTATGTGTAAATTATGTTCTAATCTACAATAAGCAGATCGTTTGACAGAGAACTATTCATTCAAATTTGTGAGTCCAAATTGGTGTCTGGTTGGCTCTCTTTCCTTTCCCATAAATGGACACTCTATTCATTGTGGGATTTGGTTAGGCTGACGTAGACTGATGATTGGCTCAGCTCATGCTGAACTTGCCAAATTTGTATGCTTAAGATGAATAACCAGAATATTACATTCCCTGAAGAAAAGCTTACCCTGAAATATGAATAGATGAGACATCCTTGTAAAACACAGAAGATTTAGATTCTTATAGATTTGGTTCACTTACCACGGTTGAAGATTAGTTTGGGATTATGGGACTCATCGGGACTCAATTACCCTAAAGCTTGTTCACTGAACTGTTGGGTCAGTGGACTCTCACCTGAGGATATTGACCTTCCTGATGTTAATTATATGCATACATATTTTTCTCACTTTTACCTACTGTTTTATACATGTGTGAGGGTTGGTGAGTGAAAGAGAGGAAGAAAGAGAGAGGGAGGGAGAAATAGAGAGAGAGAGAGAGAGAGAGAGAGAGAGAGAGAGAGAGCCCTCACACTGACAAGGTGATTTGAGCGAGGCGTGATGGTCAGTGCTTTCCTGCAGCCAGTTCTGCCCGATGACATCTGAAAGAGTGCCACGTGGCTTCTGAGAGCGGTGGCAGAGCTTGTGAGATGTGTTGCTCTTGAGTATTGCCTTTCATTACTCTCCCTTTCCACTCTGGAAAAAAAGCGTGCGTTCCTGAGTCCGCCGAGCCACAGAGCAAACTGTCAAAAATTAGGCTTGGATGGAAAAAACAAGGTTGACTCTCCACTTGCTTTCCTTCCCTCATCTCCTCTAAAAATACTCCTGCATGCAAGGCCTATGGGAATTAGGTCATCGGACTGTTTCCAATCGGGGCACCACTTTTGAACTGCTGAGAGGGTTATGCAGACCAGCTTCTCCATCACCATTCAAACGGTTCCCATCACCTCAGCTTCACACAACACTTTCATGTCCACCTCCTGACCATAATGTGATTCTGACATATAATTCTATGAGCAACAAGCCGTTAAAAATAACCCATTTGCCACTCCACTAAACTCCATCCCGAGCCTGTCCGGTGCCACAGAGCTGTGGCCAGCAAGCCGTCAGAAGGCCACGAGACGCAGAGCACGCAGCACAGGGCGGGCTGACATAAGTGTTAGAAATCAGAGAGAAAATCGGAGGGAGAATGACACGGCTTCCCAGCAGCAGGCCCTTGTCTCCACCAAGGTTTTTTATTTTGTACTGGCTCTGCTGCAGCTGGACCAGGGCATTTATAATGGCTGTTAATCATGCAAACACATTAAAAGGAACTCAGTGCGTTAGCCGGCCGCATCCTGGTGCCATGCCATGACATTTAAGGCTAATGTTGATGACTTGTCTGTTTTCCCTCAAACTTCACCATGAGTGTGGCCAGAGGCCAGCCAGCCTTCAGCTCTGCAGTCGGAGGACTGAATTAGACTAAATTAAAAGCACTGAGGATGGGTGTGGAATGAAGAAAATGGACGCCCTCTCAGATGATCAAAGACTAGAGGTGTTTTCAACTGGGCCTTTTGAAATGCTTTTACTGGAGCATCCCAGCAGAATTTTCTAAAAACCTGATACTGATATAATACTTGGGTTTGTCATCACCATCTCCAAATCAGCGACCTGATGGGGTCATTTCTGAGAAATTAACACACAAATAAGTAACTGGCAGTCTCTCTCTGAGGCATTCCACTTGGCTTGATCTTAAGAAAGTTCCAACAAGAAATTGGTCTCCAATAAATCAGCCGTAGCCAAGGGAGATGGTTTATAGTGGTGCTTGGTGAGGTGTTCTCTCTCGTGAGCTAATGTGAAGCATTAGCCTTGGCTGTAACTGCGGTGGAAAACGCATATCAAGTTCAGCTCAGTTTTTCCGTGACCGTCGCAATGTTCGGGGGTCCACGTAGAAATGTTACGCAACAGTGGGCAGCTCGCCACAGAGCCCTAAATCCAGTGGACGACAAACCACTCCTGGAGTGATGACTGCAATGGTTTTGCCAAAGAAATATTAGAGGGTGCTGGTTGGTGTGATGTATGGGGCCCTGAAAATCATTCAACCCGCAGCTGTCTGCGGTGGAATGTGTATGATAGGAATATTGCAGTGGCCATTGATGAACTTTGCGAAGACAGCCCTGTCTTGTCTCACTGCTCTGTCTATCAGCTAGTTAGGAAGACATAAACCTCATTGTTGTGTGCTTTTCATGGCTTAGGACTTTTGGGTCGTAAAAGACACTTAATGAAAACCCTGGATATATGTTATAGCTTTTGGTGACATGTATACTCTCAGTATTATATATGAATAGCACATGACATAAAACTTCATCTTGAGTTTTTGTGTGTGTGTGTGTGTGCTCTTGAAACGGCGCATGAAAAATACTTAACTCGTATAAATTTAACAAAAACATATTTTATTAAAGCAATGAATTTGTCAGTTATTAAAGCCATGGGCCTTTGGTGTGACAGCAGTTATGATAACCTCGGAGCAGCTAGACTCATTCTAGAGGCTTTTCTAGTTCATCTAGTTCAGTGTTGCACCTGTAACCAAAGCAATCTGTTCAGTTTAAACACATTGATTCTTTGGTCTTCGTAGTAAAACATTTTATGACATTATGACTGGAAAGTGTTTCATCTCGGGTGAGCAGTATTGTTCCTCTGCAAAACTTCATACCACCTTTTTTATACTCTGTCGATAAAAGTAAATTATTACGCATGCGAGTGTAGGATTATACCAAAGGACATACAGCCTTCTTTTTTCCTTTTGACACAAACGTTCAAGGGCAACTTATCTTTGGTAGGGTTTCCACTGCACAGCTGGAGAAATCATTTGCTGCTTGGAGCAAAATCACTCAAGGTGGAAAAACAACTGTATTCCAAACTCATTGTCAACCATTTTGCTTTGGTCAAATGGCCTCAGGAAAAGTAAATGTAAGGCAGATCTATTTAAAACAACAGAAGGTACTTGAAATGCAAATGCAGACAGAACTGAACTTGAGATGACTTGTTATTTCACAGAGACCGAGAGAGAGTGAAAGCGCAAGAGTGCGCGAGAGAGAGAGAGAGACAGAGAGAGAGACAGAGAGAGAGAGAGAGAGAGAGAGAGAGAGAGAGAGAGAGAGAGACCAGTGTCATAAATGATAAATGATTTGGGGGGAAAATGCCTAGCTTTAGTCAAATCCCTCCTGCCCAGCCATGTTGCTACAACACCAACCATCCCCAATTCCATCACAGCCGCACGGCCTGGATGGCTGCCGCACATGGACATACCACGGCAGCCGTGTCCTCAGCTGAACCGGGCAGCCTGGGGCTACTGCTCACCTGGTCCTGCTGTGGGGAACACACTGTGGGCTACTTTATTATGACAGACCCTTCCTCTCGGTCATCTCTCCTCGCTCTCTCTCTCTTCTTCTCCTTCTTCTTCGCCTTTTGCTTCTCTCGCTTATTCTCTGTTACTTGCTGTATCTCTCTGTCTTCCCATTTGAATTTGTATGTGATTCCACTTAGTCCTCTTCCTTCCTGGTCTCTCATAGCTGCGGCCGGCTCCTCTCCAGCGCGTGACTCCCGACAGGTTTGTTTCCCGCTCTTTACCCGGCTCCTTCTCCAGTTTCCACTAGCGCAGCTCCTCACGCGCCACCCCGCACACACACACACACACACACACACACACACACACACACACACACACACACACACCACCAAGCTTTTCCTCTCCTCTACTTAGTCTTTTCATCTCCTCTGAGCGCTGGGGACGGTGTGAGATCAGTGAGGCAGGTTTCGCGGCCCTGATCGATGGAGCCGGCGCTTTACCCAGAGGGCGCTGTTGGCGTCGCCCGGCTCATGGAAACACAGATGATGTACTCCTGGCCCAAACGGGCTCCTTGGCAGCGCGGATGAAAAGTATTTTATTACAGATAATAAAAGTTATTCTGCTTTTCCCCTTTCGCTGGGTCGGCTGATGACTACCTCTGCGGTGGTGCTGTGGTCAGCGCCCCCAGCATCAGCCTGCCATTACGCCCAGCCTGCCAGCGTTAAGGAGCTGCCGCGCTGGTGGGGGCCTGTGAGTCAGGCCTCCCCGGCTTCTGCTCGCCGCTATAGGAGAGGCTCACTTGAACCTATATTTAGCCCTGACATAAACACAGAGGAGAGAGTGCTGGCAGATCCCTAATAACCCAACACAATGTGGCACTATCCTCCAGGACTGGTTGAGGACAGTGCTGCTGTTCCAACTGGCTCTGCCTTTCAGACACCTCAGAGCTTCATCTTGAATCCTTGCTTTTTGTCTGGCCCTAAAACATATTTCCTGCTCTCTTTTACTGATGATTATATATCCTGGAAAAAGCCAATGAGTTGTTGTTTGTATGAGAGTATTTGAGTATTTGTTTGTATGTGAAATATGTTTCAACAACACAACACTTAGCTTTGTAAGGGATAAGATGTAGCGTGCTGGATGTCCAAGGGGAGGTGGAGCATTGAATGAGATCATCATTGTGGTTAAACACTGCATGTGACCCCTAAAGGCGGATGTTTGGCAAGAGATGTGAGGCAAAGATGTTTTCATCTTCTTGAATGTTTATTATCTTGGTGAAAAGCTGGGCCTGTTAGCTGTCTTACATGTGGACACAGCAGAACACAGAAAATCCAAAACATATCATCGCCCTTTGCACCAAACACATCAGACTTTACTGGACGGACATGTTGTGAAACGAAAGTGACAGCTCTTCGTGAAATATTATTCTTACAGGGAGAAGTTTTGAAAAATGGGAATTCACTCGATGACTCGTCTGCAGCGACTCTGTGCACATGTCCCGGGGCCGGCTCCAGTGGTTGGGGTTTGGATGCGGATGCAGATGCTCCTGCGCTCCCTCCAAGACCTCCAGAGACGCTCACCAGCACTCCATGCTCTAGTTCTACGCTGAGATTCTCTCCGTTGGCCGCATGGCAGTAACTAGTCTCTTGTTTCTGAATTACCTATTTTAACTAGTTTCCATAAAGTTCCACTAGTCTGGGCATCTGCCCCCCATAGCAAACAACCTCAACATCTACAGCAGTTTTAAAGTTTGCACTGCACCAAGATGTTCCTCAGGCTGAAAAACAAACAGGACACAAGCCCTAGGAAGAAGAGTAGAATTCCAAAACCAAGAATAAAAAAGATGTGATGTAACTAACCACTGGATGTCCAGTACAGGGCATCTTTGTCTTGAGAGAGGGATACACCTCTCTTCTGTACAGCGCCACCATTCTTGGAGTCAGTCAACACATATTCCTGTTAATAATATCTATTCCAACCTGAATTGCACAAACACCCCTGAGACAGACAAACAGACAGATCCTAATGCACATGCTCACAAGTACATCCATCCACACACACACACACACACACACACACATTCACACACACACACACACACAACAACAACACAACAAATGCACGCAAATGTAGAAACATATACAAAGAGCTTCTGGTCCCATGTAATGTTAAGGATTATAAGTTGTTATTCTTTACGAGTCTCTTATTCTCTTGCATCCGATGATTTCCAGATAAGTCACAAGCTCTTGGACCAGTTTTGTCTGTACTCACTCCAAAGATACAAAGAAGACAGACATGGAACAAATAAATAAAGGAAATGAGAAACAGTCAACATGGCGAGTCTAAAAATGACAGTCTCCTGGAAGACCACAGAGAAGAGAACAAAAAATGGAAGAACAGCTGCTTCACTATCAAATGTGCATTAGCATCTCACATTCAGAGTGTTGTGCACCAGAGGGATAGAAGTCAAGTCTCTGTTTACTTCATTAAAGACAGGGGGACATAGTGTCCTGAACTGAGGGCTGACCTTGGCCCCTTGCTGACAATAATTGTACTCCAGAGCACATATGTAGATCTTCAAAAAGAAGCCTTCACAGACATAACGAAATACCAAAGGAAACTGTATTGTCCTTGCCATGTTTTAGGGAGTTGAGCAAAAGATTTGTGGACATATAAAATTACATTTTTGGTGGAAAGCATTATCAATAACATGCTGTGATGTTGGAGTCAGAGGTATCACTTGTCATTAGATCTGATACCTGATCCCCTGTGAGCAGAGACATATCCTTGTAACCTGTTTCACATTTGTGTTTGTGCTTACAGTTCTTCATATTTCTGTTGATTAGAGAGAGAAAGAGAAAAGGACAGAGTGAAGAGAGACAGAGGGAGATACAGTAGTTTGTCAATCCAGGGATGCCTCACTGAAAGCACATGCAAATCCAGGAGGAGCCTTTCATTTGTTTGTGGACATGATGTGTCATAACCCCGTGCCAAAGGAAATAGCTGCCTGTCAAGAATCAGGTCACCGTCGATTCCCTTGGTTGTAAATAAGCCAGAGAAAACCGCTCAACTCTACAGGGGTTTGTGAAGAGTATGTCCCCCACACCTGCATGTCTGGTCGTCTCCTTCCAGACCAGGAGAGACACCGGGATAATGGTGTGTTGTCTTTATCTGACATTTCCCCACAGAGAAAACCACAGGCATCCTTAAACAAAAAGAGACAAACTACTTAAATGCATAAGCGTTGCAGGTAGCCTATGAGGTAAATGTTGTGGAAAGAAACTTATCTTAATGTTTTTGGCAGATCTTTTTGGTATTTTTGATGAAACACTAGGTAAAAAACAACATCACCAACAGGGCAACCTACATAAGGATTTTACCACCTTAAGCACCTTTAGTCGAGCTAGACCCACAGCACCTTTAGAAGGCTCAACAAAGATGTCTGTCAACACATTACAAACAGAGACATCAATAAGTACCACTCCAGAAACACAGCAACACAATTTTACATGTCAATTCAGGTCACAGCATGAGCCCAAGTAGTCTGTGAGTGCCTCAGCCATAACCTTTGGCTTGCCTTTTCAGCAGCCTCAAACAGCTCCTTTACAGAACTGTTGTGGTTGACCTTTTCTCAAAGCCTCTAAAATCACCTCCATTAGTCTTGTGTGAGCTTGCCAGTCTTGCTCCCTTGCTTCTGCTATCAGTTCTCCAAATGTAAGGTTCTTCCTTTTAAAGGGGTCCTCCATTGGGGCAGCCATGGCCTACTGGTTAGCGCTTCTGACCTGTAACCGGAGGGTTGCCGGTTTGAACCCCGACCCGTAGGCACGGCTGAAGTGCCCTTGAGCAAGGCACCTAACCCCTCACTGCTCCCCAAGCGCCGCTGTTGTAGCAGGCAGCTCACTGCGCCGGGATTAGTGTGTGCTTCACCTCACTGTGTGTTCACTGTGTGCTGAGTGTGTTTCACTAATTCACGGATTGGGATAAATGCAGAGACCAAATTTCCCTCACGGGATCAAACGAGTATATATACGTATACTTACTTATACTTATATATTTATATATTCTCAAGAAAACACATCAGTGATTTTAAAATCTGATTATGTCTCCAGGTAGTGACCTTGGGTCAAACTTGTTTTACAACCGGACAGAATATGCTTTAAAGAGCCATGGCCCATACATAACTTGCCGATTCAGTCTTCATCAACCCATTGGATCCTTAGACAGTAAAAGAGTCATCTCCACACTGGTCTTAGTACATTGGCTCCTTAGACAGTGAAAGAGTCATCTCCACACTGGTCTTAGCACATTTGAACTCCTTCACCATCGTGGTCTTTGGTAACTCAAAAGCTCCCTTTCTTTCGCTCAGAGAGAGAGAGAGCGAGAGAGCGAGCAAGCAGACCACAGAGCGCTGTAGAATGACAGATGACAAGCAGATGTGACAAGCCGGTGGGGCAGATGAGGACACAGAGTTGGGCTTAGTGCAGCGCAGCGCAGGTTGTTTATTTCTGAAACATAACGAGAAAAGCCAACAAAAGAGAGGATGAAGTGGAATAGGATAACTCAAACAGAAAGAGATAAAGACAGAGAGAGAGAGAGAGAGAGAGTGGAATAATAATAATATATATATTTTTATCTTTCATCATCAATTTCGTCGTCATGGACAGCAACTACTACAGCACCAGTCTAACCAAGACGTGGATGTCTCTGATTAAAACTGGCTGACCAGACTGAGACCTCTCTCTTTACCCCTCTATCTCTTTCTCTTCATCCCTCTCTTTCTCTCTCTCCCTCCCTCCTTCCCGCCATTTCCATCAATCTCTCCCTGTCTGAAAATCAACAACAACAACAACAACAAAAATGCTACTGGACTTAAATGACGTGGCACCCCAAGTCATTCCTCAACTGCATGATTAACAATTCTTCCAAATTTTTACACCTCTGAAACAGCAATTGTATACAAAGACAAAGGCCATATGATTTGTGGCTCAAACTTTAAACACCACAATTTAAGCGTATGCTAACAAATGCATTCTCTAAGCTGAGACCTGTCTCCAGTTACTCAATGTGGAATTGTGCCTCCTGCCTAAACTCTTCACAGGTTGTTTTTCCAAAATAGATCACCTCACCAGGAAAATAAAAATTTTCTTCCCCCAGGTAATGGTATAAGGTTTTGCTTACTGAGTAGTGCTTTTAAAATTAAACAGCTGTCAAAACACCAGTACTGCCTTGTTTTATTTCTGATCTCTGTTTTTCTTAATCTTGTTGTTTACTTCTTTTTGAGGAGTCCATGTATTGACATGATTGGTAGAAATTAGCTGCAATTTGAAAAATAAAAACATATGTTCAGTAAACCTATTTTGTGCGGCCACAGATCATTCCACAGATGTGTTCTGAGTGAGATTTGTCACTGATGGAAGCCATGGCACATTTTTCATCAGATAATGGCTAAAGCACTGAGGTGAACAGCAGGATGTTTGTGATTTCACAAAATGATGTACATCTGTTTAAACTCAAAATAGGCTCGCCACAGCAGGGGGACTGATATAATTAGGGGTCCCCATTCCCATTGTGGCTTCCTATTGGAAAACACTTAAAATAAAATGCTATAAAAGTTGTGTGTTATATCAGAGAAATTGCTATGTATGTAATCTAAACATGTGTTGGCCAGAGGAAAAGGGTTGGCTGTGTGTTGGAACACAGTGGTGGGTCCAGGCAGGAGTCCTCCTGAATTAACATCAGCAATTACGGGAGATCCACCTCCTGAATGACCTGAATTCAACACACACCACCAGCACTTCACAAGCCGAAGTGAACGCTGCAGGATTGCCCAAACAGTCTTCTGATGCCAGACCCCATACAGCTATTCCCTGACATAATTTTTCCCACATTGGCCTGGACCGCCCCTGAAATGTTCGGAACAATGACAACCAGAGCAATGGAGCGGCAAAACAACAAACACTTCATAGGAGAATAGATGATTTCTGTGCATTTCATTAGGAGAGACTTCCCTTGACCACAGACCTTTCATTCCCTCTCATTCCCAATAATAAAAAGAGAAAGCAGAAAACAAATAATCAGAGGACAATATACTTTTGTGATGCAAAGTAATGAGTAACAGGATTATACTGTTTTTTCGGGGTTCACAAATCCCCTGTGTACTTGCTTTGATAATGGCAGCAGCCACATAAAGGCATTCAGTGCTCAGTGGTTTTTGACCTTATTTACTGGCGCTGTGCTAGTTGTCAGTTGTCATGTGTGGCCGCGGCACTGCAGCCTGCGAGTGGTGAGCATGCTGTTCTGCTGTTTGGCATCCAGAGGAGACAGGGATGGAAAACACCTGCAGCGATGATGATCCTCTCTGGACATCTGGTTTCATCCCAGTGTAGCGCAGATGGTAGATCGCTCTCACAGCCTTCGCTGTCTCCCTTCCTTTCTCACCCCTTTTCTTTTTCTTCTACCTCTTCTTCTTCTTCATCATCTTTTTCTCTCTCTGACTTTTTTTCTCCCAAATTCTTCCAATCTCATATGGAAAATTCCTTGTGCTGTGTGCCGGAGCGAGAGATGAGCCGTGCTGCTTGTCTGGACCATCTCTCCGCCGCGGTGATTGATAGAGATGCAGCCGTACTCATCCACAAGATCTTGGACAAAACAAATAGCCATAAATCTCCCCCACTACGACGCGAGCTCCATGGGCAGATGGGCCCGCATGGCTTCGCTCCAGGAACATCTCATAGCTGCCGTTGCGTCAATGCCACCTTCGGTTGCACTGAGGAGCCAGGGGAAGCCAAGTGTGAGGTGCTGACACAAGCAGAAGGCTTACTGTGATGGGCAGATCACTCCACCAAAGGATGCCTTTAAGACCGCAGTTCAGACATCCCTCCCTCCCATGAGCTAAACACGAGCGGGTTGTTTAATTCCATGATGCCATACGAACCCTCCTGTAATATCATATATAACATAATAATACACAATTATGCTGAGGTGTTATGGTCCAACTGCAAACTTCACTTCCATTTTAAGAACATTTTTGTCGTTCAGCATTCTTGTGCTTACAGTGTAATCTGAAGCTTCCATTTCAGGCTCATGTTCAGCATGGTGCCAAGGGTACCAATGGTGCCCCATGCGAGAAGAAATGAAACCACACGACACCCAATCCAATCCAGAGTAAACTAAACTTTCTCACACATGGACACACACACACACACACACACACACTGACAAATGGAGGGATCATGTATGTATGCATGCCAGATTTTGTACTGAAACTGAGGTGACTTGTCTAGTGAGAGAACATCATGCCCTTTGCTTATTATTGCTCTTGTTTAGTGGTTAGGAGCTTTTTAAAGACATGTATGAAAAGGTCTTGGAGGAGTCATAACCATGTCTGGATTTCAGGACACTCAGGTTTGTGTGGAATGGCTCAATGGTGTGTTTGTGTGTGTGTGTCAGTGTGGAGAAGAAATGTGGTTTGGGGGAGGGGGGGGGGGTTGCTTAAACCGTCTGGAAAAAATGTATTCCCGAACATCCTCAGGTCGGGCTGAAAACGGGAACTCAGGGGAAGAAGTCCTCCTGTTTTCCCAGCGGTCCCATAAAGTTACATAAAGCTCCGGATTTTGTTGAGACTTTGTTTGGACATGTTTGCTAAATAGTTTTGGAAATGGTATATCAAATTCACCCAGGTGACAAATCCTAAGGCTGTGAAGATAACGAGAATGCAGGAAAAAACATCAGTTGCTTCACCTTCTCAGTCCTGGGCCAAGACACAAGGTAACAAAGCTACGCTCCCTACTCTGTGTATAATCTCCAGACTCTCTTGTCCTTTCAGTGGTCTCTGAGTCAGGCTGAATGAGTCAGGTTTGCCATCATTTTCAGAGGAGCTACAAATGAAATAAAAGGTAAAGGTCAAAGGTTGAGTATTTAGCAGATACTTTTATCCACATGGACTCGCAAAGATTCACAACATTTGGGGATGAGACATTAGAACTGAATAGCATGCATGTCACTAGATTCTTTATGGAAATGATACAAAGACAGCTATGCATAGCTACAATATGGATTCTGCATCATGTTGTATTTTTGTTGATTGGCCGCTATGGGAAGTCTCCAACCAATAGCACAATGAATTTAATTTTTTTTCCTCTGTATAGCTGAGATGAAAGGCGCAGTCAGCAATTGTATAGGAAGTTGCTTTTGTTTATGTTTATGTTTTTTTTATTTAAACGTATTAGCAGACGTTATTGTCCAAAACATACATTATATTTTAGTCAAGGACCAAACAAAACACCCCAGAGAAATAGTTCACCCCTCCCTTCAGTATTCCCGGAGACACTCCACGCAAGGTTTCAGGGTTTTTTTTTTTGGGGGGGGGGGGGGGGGGGCAGATACCAGGGTTTTTTTACAGTCGTAAATGGAACGTATCCTAACTTAAACAGCACAAATAACAAATTGCAGCGGGAGAACAAAGGTCAAGGGTCAGAGGGGTCAAGTCAGTGCCTGCACACTCTCCCGAGGCCTCACTCAGGTTCTTTCTTCCGCTACACCGTTCGCGTTCTTCCGTCGCTCCAGTTCTTTCTTCCTCAGCGCCCCAACGCCTCAGCCTCCGCA
Source organism: Alosa sapidissima (assembly GCF_018492685.1). Classification (NCBI taxonomy): domain Eukaryota; kingdom Metazoa; phylum Chordata; class Actinopteri; order Clupeiformes; family Clupeidae; genus Alosa; species Alosa sapidissima. Next base: position 27,720,852 of record NC_055978.1, on the reverse strand, counting down.
CACCTCCTCCCTGCGGGTCAGAGAGTCGTGACGTGTTGACAGGCCTCTCGTCAGCCTGGCATCCTTCAGTGGCGCTGAAAGCCTCTGGCATGGACGGGGCTCTTGCCGCTGACCTCATGAGTGTTAATCCTCTCCGCATGGTGACAACACAAGTGCACTGTCCTACTCACGCATTCCTGTAGTTGACGGCCAGACTCCTGGCCAAGTCCCTTAAGGCAGAATCCATCTTCTTCTACTCAGGCAGTGCTGCTGCTGGAGATGAGTGCTGCCCTCCAGTCAGAGTCCATCAGGGGAGAGTGAAAAGGGGAATATTTCCCCATAGTCGCACCTGTTTCAGATGGACAGCGTCAGACTGGCCCATAAGTAAACACAACAAGTGTGTTGGTTTTTAGGTGATCTATTGCAGAAATGTAATATATAACATTGAAAATGATACTTTCATTCGTGAATGAGCACTTTATATCTACATAGAGAGTGGATCACCCTCCATGGGCTCCATTGGGTTTTACCATGTTGCATTGTCATCTTATAGCAAAAATGAAAGAAATAAAACTGACTCTAGAGAAGGCTTTTGGTTTTTGTTATACCACTTGACAACCACCATATGTCTCCCACACGCATGGATATGGAGTTGCATTCAGTTGGTTGCAATTCAGCAGTCTCACACTCTGTAGCTGTAACACACACTCCAAGGTTGAACACTAACATTGTTCTTAGTACTGAGAAATGTACATTCATGGAATGCAATGCAATGGAATGGAATTGCCACTATAAGTCCACTGCAAATGACATCTTCCTCATATTCCCAAAATGCAATGCTGCTGTGGCTCTAGTACACTGAGCAAACATACCCATTGAAGCCCAATCATTTGCATGCAAGGAAATAGCTTTATACTGTAGTATATAATAAACACTATTTTATCAAATCAATACAATGTTTGATTAGTAATGAATGTATCTTATTTATCTAGCAATTCAATATTCAAGCTTACTGTATGTGCAGCACAGATTGTTGGAGACACGTGGATTGAATAACACTTTTTGTTTCTCGTAACACACAATTCCTCGAACTGACAGGGAAGTTAGCTGTCATTAAAATATATGGCTCTTATCATTGCAGTGTTTGAAAGTGTGTAATATCAGCCTGCAAAATGAATCAGCTTCAGGAAACACATCTGCTAAGTTGTAAATTACCCAAACTGCAAAATAAAAATAAAATAATTATCAAGCCAGACATATGAATGCACTTAGTTCACCCTTACAAATTCACCATGGATGCTCTTCTAGATGTGCTTGATTTATGCATTTGTTACACTACTTAGTTTTCGGTTTATGATTATTTATGTTATTACCATAAAATATGGAGAATGTAAAACATGGAAGTATGCCAAATAACTACTCAAATGTACATTTCCCATTGGATTTACACCAAGGATTATAAAAGAGCTTCTAACCAGTTTTGGACAACGCTCAGCAATTCTTCAAGGATGAAAGTAGTTTAAGCATCTGTAAAGCATATGAGTAAACATACCTTAGAAAAGAATACATGCTCAGTGCACACTGACTCTGGACCAATACCGGACCAAGTTCTCTCGTTAATATGTCTAGTAGTCTGCAGTCAAATGGTTTTTGATCGGTTTTGGAGTGAAAAGAAATAAATTACAAAGGGACATTTTACAGTGGGAATGTCTTCTGATGTTTCTGAACTATTCTATGTAATGAAGTTAAAGAAGGAAACATAGCAGCAAGCACAAACTATGGCAAGTGCAAACACTTGGGCTTCCACACCAATGTCTCAGAATATAATGTAGCACTAAGCCTTATTGAACTCATTAGGACTTGTAAAGTAGGTCAAGAGTTGTCATTAAGAATGGTCAGCACATGACAGTTCCAAAAGCTGATGAATTTTGAAAACAAACAGCTTCCTCTCAGCAAAGCATCCAATGTCCACATACAGCTGAAGGGTTTAAAGAGATATTTCCAGCTTGCAATTTCCAATGATTATAATGCAATTACAGTATCAGTTAGCTGAAATTGTGAAAGTTTGATCAAGTGAGATCTTGAGGACCGATAACACTTTCAGATAAACCTACATGTCTTCTGACATGACGGAAGAAGAAGGAAGAAAGGCCAACCAATTCCATTATGACTCAACAGACGTGCAGCAAGATTTACCTGGCACAGGTGTGGTGAGGCACCATTCCACTGTTTCCACTGCGCGCACAAATATCACACACATAACAGGACCCTCAGAGGGAACCTTAACCAATGACTTAATCCTAAACGTTAAAGGCTTCAGTAAGCAAAGCAACATCTAGATGACCCGGGGTCATTTTGCTTGTTGAAGGTGAATGTGTTCCATGAGTTCTTCTACACATGCTGGGAAAGACGAGGTTTAGGGGAAAGAGCCTCCGTTCACACAGCCTGCTTCCTGAGTCATGGTGGCAGACTGTGCTGAATGTCAAAGTCATTATATTAAGACATCCAGACCTCAGCACTGAGAGAGCTGGGGGAGGGGATGCTGTTCTCCTGAGTCACAAAATCTGTGACCAAAAATAAAAAACAGACAGCGGGCCCAAGCAGACATTTCTCCGGTCTCCACTCCAGACAACTCTGAGAGCATTGGTGTTCTGACACTAAACTTGTTTATCTTTCAAGGAGTGATTATCATATGGTATCTAGCTTGGTTACTATTGCTGCTTTGCACAAAACTTATCCAACATTTTCAACAAGTCGAAAAAATGGTTGGTGTTTGTTTTGGATTAAGTTATGCAAATTGATTAAATATGGCCATTCTATCTCCTTTTAATTCCAGATAAATGTGATAGCAGATTTCCCGAAATCAGGTATGTTTTGGCCGCCTAATGCATCCAGCACTGTTGCATTGTTATTGCTTTTGGAAATTCATATATTTCCATTACTCATTTTTCATTTCCCAATTTAGATTTGCACTTTTTAGGGGGCTAATGGAAACCTGCCTTCCCTAAGTTTATTGAGACACTGTCTTAATATCTGTTGAAGAGTTACTGGCGGAAGAAAGTACATCACTTGTCTGACTGAATATGGACCTCTGGGTCTTACCTACCAGGAGACAGAGCTGAGGCCTTGGCACTTCATTCCAAGTTTCATCACACTCTGTTCCAGGAAGGATTCAATGGCTAGCTGGCCTGTGCTTGGCATGGCCTGGGGGAGGAGTTAAAACAAGTTCCATTTGTGTGTCCAAAAAAAAAAAAGAGCAACAAGTTAGAAACCTCATGCTGCGCACAAGTAGCAGCAGGCCTTGAAAAGTCATCAGCCGAAGGAAGAGGGCTTCAGCTGCTGCACTGGGTATCATAGTTGGATCCCCTACTGGTGGGAAAACAGCCAGCGAGCCCAACCTCACTGGAACCTTGAGATTCTAAATCTGGCCCTGGCCAAGATAAACCCACACCCGGAGCGCTGCCTGGATAAGACGCTAGTGTGGATCCTTTTCCTCTACTGGTGGCTGATTACACTCCTGGATGGTTCTCATCCTGTGGGTCATTTCCAACATCGCCCCCCCTCCCCCCCCCCCCCACACACACACACACACCCACCCCCTTACTACTGCCAGCGGTGCAGACCCAGTTGTGAGTCTACTTGTGGAACTAGAGTGTGAATGGAGGTGGGGTTCCCTGTGGAAGGGAAGTGTCTCTTCCACAGCCAGCAGAGGCTGTGTCCCACACACAGGCCTCCCTCTCAGACATCATGGTTCATGGGGAAGCCCTATGCTCATTCATGGGAGATTGACTTGCGGTGTAAAGATCCAGAGTTCCTTGGGCCAATATTATCCTTCCTCAAAAAGCAATAACGTTGATCAGTGCATGGCCAACACCCACAGACATTTCCTGCCTTTGGCAAGGCGAGGGTGTGTCTGTTGGCTCCAGCTGAATCAGCTCAACTGCTTTACGAGCAGGATCAAATAATCATCTCTCATTATCCCTCTTTACCAGGCGTTGGTAATGGTGTCAATAGGAATTTCCCCAATAATTAAAAAGCTCTGCACATAAAAATGGATAGATCAAATCTCTGGAAAGTGCATAAAACAAAGCTCTTCCATCATATCCGGTATCCGGCCAGCTGTTTAGAATAGGTTTAAAAGGAATTCTTTCACGGTTAGTAAGAGAGGTCTGGTAAGGACTGCGGCCATTTGGTTCCCCTCTCTGATTAAGTATGGATCTCTGCTTAGCTCCTGATTAAAAAATGATGAAATGAGCAAAATGGCATCTAATTGGGTAATCAGGTGATGACTGCTCTCCTGTCATGATGTCAGTGATGATAGCTATGGAGGGCTTAGGAGGCCGGCCAGATTGACCTGTGCAGTGAGCAGTGATGATTCAAGCTTCTTTTTAAAAGAGAGTCTCTCAGCTCTTTGGCTGCAGTTGCTGTGTGCTGTCTCCTCTCATTTCACAGCATGGTGGCTGTAGTTGTGCGCTCAGTGCTGGGTCCCGGGATGGGAAGCCTGTGGAGAGGCGGAGGGGAGTGAACTTGACCATGAGACGCGAGAGCCATAAAGTGCACCTCACCAGCAGGATGGCTCCTCTTCGCTGTTTACGAGCCTGTTGACTCTTGCTCATAAGATCCAATCTGCTGAGTCCTGATTTATTAGGCTTTACCAGGGCTTGGGTTGTGTGCACATGAGCTGTGGAACGCAGCTCGCAGCATGTACTCCAATAAGCACAGCTCTCCCCGCTAACCTCCACAGTACTGACTCAGAGGGCAATGTCAGCTAGGCTGAAATACAATGCACAGGTATGTTACAAAACATTTCAATAATAACCACATATGTGGTACTGGAAAAGAAGATTAGTTGAAGTTTTACATATTTTATGTGCATACCTTGGAAAAAATCCTTTTAATTGTTAGCATTGACATAAGAACTGTTTCTAATACAAAATGCTACTTTTGTTGACTGGCATGAAAGTTCAATTCTCACTTTTCTGCTTTCATTATATGCAGATGCAATCCAGTAAATAAATAAATGTTTTGTTCACACACTTTCATAAAAATTCAGATGGCTTCATGGAAAACCAAAACAAATTGGTATTCCGATTATCCTTAAGTGTCAAGTCACGAACTTCTATAAATCCTCTTTTGTTGCTAAAGGGCTGGCAGCTTTTCTGCTGACACACAAACCTCCTCATGATTTCAGTGACTCAGGGGCAGCAAGGCAAATCAGGATTCTGTAGAAAAAAACACATGCTGCCTGCCTCCCTCTGGCCAGTGCTCCTGGCCACCTCTAAGCTGGCCTGGATGGACACAGCTCCTGCGAGCCTGTAGTGGAGTGAGAGAGCACGAGCGAGAGAGAGAGAAAGAGAGAGAGAGAGAGAGAGAGAGAGAGAGAGAGAGAGAGAGAGAGAGAGAGAGAGAGGGCGTACTCATGACAGCGCAGTTTGCCACTGTTTTTAATTAGGATCCTGTTGGGAAGAGTCTAGACAGCACATCTGGTGAAAAGAGGAGCAAACCTCTTGTCTGTTCTTCAGTCTCTGGGGGCGCACGGGCCATGCCTAGAGAAAGCCCAGCTGCACAAATCTGATCCTGGTCCTGCTCTCTTCACCTCTCATACTACTCTCTTCTTTTCCCCCTCCCTCTCTTCTCCTCTCCTCTTTCCCCCCTCCCTCTCTTCACCTCTCCTCTTTCCCCCTCCCTCTCTTCTCCTCTCCTCTTTCCCCCCTCCCTCTCTTCACCTCTCCTCTTTCCTCCCTCCCTCTCTTCTCCTCTCCTCTTTCCTCCCTCCCTCTCTTCACCTCTCCTCTTTCCCCCTCCCTCTCTTCTCCTCTCCTCTTTCCTCTCTTCTCCTCTCCTCTTTCCCCCTCCCTCTCTTCTCCTCTCCTCTTTCCCCCCTCCCTCTCTTCACCTCTCCTCTTTCCCCCTCCCTCTCTTCTCCTCTCCTCTTTCCTCTCTTCTCCTCTCCTCTTTCCCCCCTCCCTCTCTTCTCCTCTCCTCTTTCCCCCCTCCCTCTCTTCACCTCTCCTCTTTCCCCCTCCCTCTCTTCTCCTCTCCTCTTTCCTCTCTTCTCCTCTCCTCTTTCCCCCCTCCCTCTCTTCTCCTTTCCTCTTTCCCCCTCCCTCTCTTCTCCTCTCCTCTTTCCCCCTCCCTCTCTTCTCCTCTCCTCTTTCCCCCCTCCCTCTCTTCTCCTCTCCTCTTTCCTCCCTCCCTCTCTTCTCCTCTCCTCTTTCCCTCCTCCCCCCCCATCACTTTTCCAGTTTGGACCCATTTTACCAGAATCAGCACCTGGCACTTAGGGATATTACTTGGACCCCCCTCCCCCCTCCCCCCTCTCTCTTCTCTCTCTCTCTCTCTCTCTCTCTCTCTCTCTCTCCCTCTCTCTCTCTTTCTTTCTCTGGCACCTATTATGAAACATTTTAAGTATGATTATTCCTGACAAAAGAAGTGGTTATATAAGAGCCTCTAATATTTGTTCACATCATACGTCTCGCACGTCAGAGATATTTGTTTTCTGTTGAAAGTGAGCAAAGTGAGGAATGCTGGAGTGAGCCTGTGGGAAGGTCACTGGGGAATGTTGCCGTAATGAGAGACAGATTTTCTGTGAGATGTTAAGGGAGAACTGTCACTCAAGTCGGGCTGGGCAACTCTAAAAGGCTGCTATTACGGCGTTAATGGCTCCAAATGTCTCTCTTACTAACGTGTTGGAGGGAATGTGATAATGTGTTTGTCTGTGCTGGGGCTGTTGGCTCATTGCATCCCAAGCTGTATATTTCCCCTCAGCCCACAGTAGATCCACCACTAATTTATGAGAAGAGTAGAGATGCATGTATATTTGTGAAGGATTATGGAAAATTGAATAATTTTTCACCTGGAGTACAATGATCCATCTCCATGATCCTTCTTAGTCTGTGTGTGTGTGTATTTGTGTGTGTGTGTGTGTGTGTGTGTGTGTGTATGCATGCATGTGTGTGTGCATGGACGTGTGCAATTGTGTGTGTTCAAGTCAGACTATGACTCACCATCTCCAGCGCTCCTGCTGCCGGAATGTTCCCACTGCCGCTTCGTAAATCAGCCTCCACATCTGGCCGTGGGATCGCCGGGGCGACGTTCCAATCCCGGCACTGAGCCGGCTGCCATGCGACACGTTCACCACACGTCGCCTCTCATTCACAGGGAAATTGGAGCCACTTTTCACCTTGTTTTCTCGCAGCCCGGCACATGCAGCAGCGGACAGACCTCTTCTGAATATTCTGAAACGCGTGTGCACTTCACCGCGCCTCATCCTTGATTAGAGCTGGATGAATGTCTTCCCACAACACACTCAGCCGCCAGCCCAGGAGAGAATCTCCATGCCACCCCCGACCCCCTCCCCCCCCACACCCAAATCTCCTGGCAAGCAGTAAAGAGTGAGGAGGACATATCATATCATACCACTGACCTCAATGAAGATCACCCACAAATAGGAACCAGGCCGAGCATAAATGGCCTGTTGTTTGGATGATGGGAAGCTCCTCGAAGCATAAGCACGTGAACTCTCTGCACACTTAGGCCCGATCTGATATCCTCCTGGGCTGCCTGCACGAGATTTGAAGGGGGAGATGAGTTGGGTCTGGGCGGACTTGCCTGTGCTTGATGCAGCATGACTCACATCTGGGTTTGGTCAGTTTCAGTTAACCCAAATTGAGATCTCTGGGGAAGAGCCTAGGGAAAAAAACATCTCCTCCTTTTGAGCATTTTCTTATACTCACAAGCAATCCTGTAAACCCAACATTGGACATCTGCATTGCTGGATAGTTTTGTGTATCCAGGAGAAAACATAAAGTAGCTTCACTAAAACGTTTAGTGTAGTGTAAATTTCTCACTAAAAGGTGGCAGAGGGAACCTTCCCCTTTAGGACCATTCCAATAGCTGCTCCTTCTACACATCTGACTTAACGAATGATTGACTAAGTCAAATAGACAAACATTCTGAGTGTAAAGTTACAGCCCGTCAGCAGTTTTTGGAAGCCCCCAGAAAACACCCCACCTCCACTCCTACCAAACAAACAATCATCTGTGATCTTCAGGTGAGGTCATGTGTCTCCACTTGGGGTCAAAGGTTGCCCTCAAGGGCCACTGGGTTTACATTCCAGCATGAAGTCACTAAGAGTTATAACCTTGGGAGTCTGGCATGGCCTCTAGTCAACTGGACAAGGTGCAGTCACACCTTTGAGCGCACACAAGGCTCTTCAGCATCTGTGGTCACATTTCCATATGCATTTATTGCCACATGCACTGATGTATGGACATTCACACGTTTACAAATGACAGAGAGGTAAACATATTCTGTGCTCAGACTGAATCCAGACAGACTAGCAACAACAGTGGAATAAGGAGCAGATCTAACAAGCTACTGTACATCTACCGAAACGGTTAAAAGCATGCGGTTTCACAGTTCAAACAAATTCCTCTCTGCCCTATAAATGCTCTCCGGTGAACACATGTGCAGCCATCCACACACGGCGTACCCTGTAAATGAGGAAGCCTCGGGTTTACAGATGGAGATCATAAAATGATACCTGATATCACAGTCAAAGTCATCTCACCAAACTAAGTCCAGTGTTTGAAATCTGATTTCCAAAGAGGAACCGCATTGATGTTCTGACATTGACAGTTGATTTATGGTGACGACAAGCAGAGGTCTCTTTTTCACTAGTATCTGCAATGGGCTGACACAAACGTTCTCCTCAGACTCAGAGTGAAGTGCTTCTCTCATCCTTTGGTAAATCTAAAGCATGGGGAAAGGTAGGGGACAGCAAAGGTATCTGTGATATGGCCTTTGATATGCATCTTGACCTATTTTAGGTGCCCGAGGGCAAGCCATGGAATGCCAGCAGAAATCAAGTGATTGTGCTGAAAGGCTTGGTTCTCAGAAGCTGAGTGATCACAGAAAATCCATCTTAGAATGATGTAGGAATTAGTGTGTTGAAAACACACTAGAAGCTGCTTTCTAGTGATATCATATCACAGTCAGGAGAGTAAACTGTTGGTGCGTGGAAAATCCTCCTAAAATAGGGGAAAGGTTCACCTCTTTTTTGAAACATCTCTTATGTGCAAAGACAACTCTTAAAGTCCACCACTGGAGATTTGTCTATGTCACTAAGGGAACACGCCATCCTACTCCTTACTGACCTCCTTGACTTGTGCTCTTTCACAACAAACATATGTTAACGCACATGCAAATCCACTGGATCTCTATTGGATCTCTATAGCTATCATAGATACGCCCGAGGGGTAGAAAGCTATCCAGAAATGCCAAAGAACTGATCTCTGGTAACCAATAGTGATGATAAGTCCTTTCGGAACAACCATGTGATTACAATAACACTGTGGCAAGTATACCACAGTTGGACTGGCAACAATGTGTGAGACTAAATGAAATGAACAATATATGGAGAAGGGCATACATTATTTAGCAAATGGGGAGCTTTCTTTCGCTATTAACATTTATCATCAAGATTGCTGTTTGATTCTACGTTCATGACTTAACCTGTTTTTTACTCATTTGGAGTCGCTGAAATCCAATCACTTTGATTGCAAAACCTTCTCTGTCTCCAAAGGAGCTGGAAAACAGAGTAGCAATAGAGTGTCCTGCAGCCAACTTTTATAGAGCTGGGCCCTGCCTTGGGGCCATCCAGGATTATTAAATAAGTATTTGTGATCTGTTATTGACTCATACAGCCCATTAAATGTGGAGCTTAATGCAGAAACTAGCTGTGTTTCTTTCACTATGCATTGGGAAACAAACTGTGCAGAGGCTGCGTTCAATTTTTTAGTGACTTTACTAGGATGGAAACTACATAAATTGCTCAAGGGGAAAGAACATAAAAATGTAAATTAGTAACAAAGTGCGAGAAACAAAAATATATTATAACAATAAAATGATCTCCCATCGATCAAAGGACAATGACACACTGGTATTGAATGTTCGTTAATAAATAAAAGAGTAAAAAGTCTTAATTCTTCTCTCTCCAACCCCCCTTACTCTTTCTGTCTGGAAGCCATTAACTGATCAGATATGAATTCTGAGGAATAAAGTCCAGGGAGGCTGCTTTGGCCTATTATGTAACTCACACATTTTAAATTATTCATCAAAGAACTGCAAGTAGGATTTGTTCAGTACATCTAACTCCTTCATAAGTCCCTTGTGCAAAAACACATCATGCAGAGTGCAGTCAGAGCGATGGTTGCTTTGATAGCTCGAGCTGAGCTAAGGGCTATGTGGCCAGGTCAGTGTAACTGCAGCTGGTTACATGCTGTTATCAACAATAGTTCAGTCAGACAGATGTTGCTACTTTACCAAACACAAGTCAAATATTTGAACACACAGTACTACAAACAGTATTATGCATGATTTCAAACTACATCGTCTCTAGCAATCATGATGTAATCCATGCAATGTGTGGTCTAGAGATAGAAAACAAGGTGGTCACTCTCATCTCACATGAGAGGAACAATTGATGGCATATATCTGACCAAATGGTCCAATGTCATGTGAGACCTACAGTATATTCATGGCTTAAAACGTCACTTTCAAGGAAACCTTAACTCCAGCATCAATTCCATTATATCACACAGCAGCATTTGACCTTTGGTTCACATTCAAATAAATAATGTGACAGTAACATTTTATACAGGGTCTGTTGAGAGAGAAGTGCTTTTAAGGGCCCCCTGTATCTCTCTGGTCTTTTGTCAGATCCCCACAGATAAGGAGACTCTGTTTGATCCATCAGTGCAATGCTCTTTCTTTATTTCCAGTAGCTTGGGATTATATCCGAAGAATTTTCCAAGAAGCACAAGTCCTTCCAAGAATCCTGCTCATTTATTATGGTGGTGGATGTTTTTCAAGACCAGAACACAACAAAGATGAGTGAGAGTCTGAAGGATGAAAAGGAAAAGATGAACACAAAGCAGAGGAATGAACATCAGAGATGAGCCAGACTGTTTCATGTCCATGTTTCTTATATTGGCACATACTGTACAGATGAAGAACAAGCACATAAATCCACGGTGGGTACTGCCACAAGATTTCTTAGAACCCGCGTTCCAGAACAAAACTATGTTTGTATGCGGTATCGCAGGTGGCTCTCCAAGTGTACACAGGACAGGTCCTTCTGTTGGAATAGCGACCCCATAGACAGGGTACAGTCACTGCCTCAGTTCCATCAACTCATCCCCAAACACCCTCCTATCACTCAACCACTTGGACTGATGCTGAGGCTGTGATTCCTGAGAGCACAAGTAAATATTAATGTGCCTTGAAATGCTTTTCTCATTAGCTGCATGTTTCCATGATTTGAAACCTGACATTACTGAGATCAGAACAAGTTTCACCTGCCAGGTAAGTAAATTGGCTGGAACGAGTTAGGGATTCACATGAGAAACATTAATTTATATGGTTTTCTCGTCATTGCTTTATGATATTATTAATATTGATAATGATAACTTTAAATCATACTGTAGGCATAACTATTATTTTAAAAAAGAGGCCATGCACTGCTGTTTCTGTCACACTTCACTATTTCTCTCTCTGTATACATGCCAGTGTCTAATCTTTGGAAACTGTCAAATGATGGCACCTTCTAAACCCAGACATATTTTGCCACTTTATAAAAACTGTTGTCACATGGGGTTCTTTACTTTTTCTGCTCTGCTTGAGTTAAACTGTAAACTCTGAGATATAGTGTGTTTCTTTAGTACAGTCCATTCACCAGATAGGGACCTTAAGTAGGGACACACTTAATACCGGACCTTTTTTATTATAATTATTTATAAGTTATACGTTTAATGTTTAAATATTTGCAATTGTTGCATGCTGCAATCAACTCAACAACAATTCAAAACTTCATAATAATGACACTATTTAAATCAACCATTGCATGTGCTACAGTCTGAATAGGCTGAATAATTTTACTTTTTTCCTAAAATAAAAGTTTTAAATTATTCTCAAGTAATATCATTTTAAACTCCATAGGCTCAATGTCTATGCCAAGTAATGGATTTATAATCAGACTAATGCGCTCAACACTTTAATGTATACTGGGTGCTAATTCCTCCTGAGCGTAAAAATACATTTTATGAATAAAGAATAGCACTCATGGTTTTCTCAAACTTTTTTATTCGTCTTACCGACGTTTTGGGCAAGACGACCTTCAGCGGTATTATGGCGATTACCAAAAGGGCGTCTTGCCCAAAAAGTCATGGGGAGATTAAAACGTTTTTTAAAAGAACTGTGAGTGCTATCCTATTTCCAAAAAGTAATGGAATTAACCATCTCCCTCTGTGACATTTTATCGTGCAAAAATATGGGAACGTTCCAAAAGTTCGGCTAATTTATTGCAGAATGGAATTTGTACGCGCTGCACTTATTTGTAGTGCCGTGGCAGAACCACACCAACACCATTTGGTGAAGGAATGTCTCGAGTCAACTGGTCCGTCTTTGATACTGCAGGGGGCGCAAAAATCTGGGTCCCATTAACCACATCAATCTCATTATTCAGAGCATGCTATGCTGAAATTATAGCGTTTGGGTAGTAGTTAGAACGATACAATTGAGTTGCGGTCATTAACTATATACAGCAGTCTATACAGACTAGTAGCAGACATTTGGCTTTAGGTTACGATGTCCAGACAGCTTTGGTGAATGTGAGATGAATGTGAGAAAGAGAGCATTGTCTAAACCACCTTGGTGCCTACATGTTTTTGATGTAATATCGCCCTTAACTCTGAGTCTCTGGCAAACCATTTTTTGCACTCACAATTTAAGTAATGCACAAACACAACGACTTCCACTCGCAAAGACGCCCCCCTCTCTCTCTTTCTCTGTCTATCTCTCTCTCTCTCAGACTTACTCACTCACTCACTCACTCTCGCTCTCTTAAACTCCTCCTTGAAACCAGATACGCACTGACTAATGATAAAGAAGGCTGGGTTTTTCAAAAGGGGACGAATGGGCTAGATGTCAATGTCAGACAGTGCATCTTAGCAACATTCCTGGACCACAAGGAGTTCGTAGCCTACAGGACCAATTTGCAATAAATGCAGACTTAACCTGACACTTCACCTTTCTCTCGGCATCATATAGCGAGCAGACCGGTGCGTTCTGGACACAAGAATCACTTCTGCGCTCTGCCGGGCTACCTTCTGTTTTACGCACAACTTTACTTCTTTACGCATAGTGTGCAGCTCCTCAAACATCCATTAATGAGGAGAGCGGCTACTCGATAAGATTGTCATACTCAGCCATTACTGAATTTGACCTTCGAAGGACTGCAGATCTCACTCAGGTGAGTGTAATGAACGGATGTTGTGTTAGGTCACCAAGTGTTTCCATGGACGTTTGTGGTTTATTATCTAAATTACGAGGGAAACAGTTTGCATGGGGTTTGACCAAATGTTAATGAGTAAATCAGTGTGCAGAGTTATAGCTAATCTACAATTATCTGAGGCTTTTATTGAACAATTGATACACTAATAAGTTCAATTGATTGAATCGGAATTACATTAGCCAATGCCTATACTATCCAAAACGGGTGTTTGACGCATCAGTTGAATTCTGCAGATGGTACTTATTAGTACTTGATATTTAGATAATTTGACTGTTAATAATTATTTTGGGCTGTGAATTGTGATGAAGTGTTTGTATTTTGAAAGGTGTATAATGATTTTTCGGGGATGTCGCGTGTGGCTGACACTGTTCATCCTCAGCTCCTCTGCTCTCGCGCAAGGTAATGGACATACGTTAATCTACTTTCGTATTTCATATTTTTGATAGGTCTAGTTATTGATATTATTATTTAATTAAATAGTTGATTAGATGTCATGGTCCTGACACTGCTCCTGACCTCAAACATCGTTCTTGTTTTGACAGTGGTGGAGGATGAAACAGTGTTTGACCTGTTTGAAACCAGCGGTATAACGCGAAAAACAATAGGGGTAAAGTTGTTCAAGGGATTGGACGGCGATACACCCGCTTACCGCTTCATTCGCTTCGATCAGTTGCCCTCGGTCAGCGCAGCCTCGCTGCAGCAACTGCTTCTGCAAATCCAGAACAATGAGGGCTTCGTTTTCACGGCCACCATGCGCCAGGACCGTACTTCTCGTGGCACAGTGATCTCCCTCGAGGGACCCGGAGAGAGGCGTCAGTTTGAAGTGGTCTCTGATGGCCGCACCAATACTCTAGACCTGGTGTACTGGTGGGCGGATGGTTCGCGCAACATCATCTCCTTCGAAGATGTGGACCTGTCTGACTCGCAATGGAAGAATCTTACGCTGCATGTACACGGAGAAACAGCTACGCTTTACGTGGGATGTCGTTTGATTGACAGCTTCATTCTCGACGAGCCATTCTACGAGCACCTGACCGCCGCTGGGGGTCGCATGTTTGTTGCCAAGGGCTCTGCCCGGGAAAATCATTTCAGGGTGAGCATGTTCTGGAGAGGAACATATGGTATTGCCTTTACGAGTAACTCGCAGTCCCCCCCCCCACTCCCATACATCCACGCAGTGCATGACATGGGAAAAGAAATGAAAACCATTGCATTTAGTCTTCTGTGAGTTATTGTTGGTAATAACAGCAATCAGTGCTAAAGGTTAAGAGGATTAAAGATTATTTAAAAAGGTGCATACGTTTTCCAAACAATTAAGGTTGTTTGGTCAAATATATTTTTAACAAGTTAGTATTATTTCATTTGCATATTTGACTTTTTGACATGTTCTGGTTTGCTCATCCTGTCTGTTCAGGCTCAGCTTGATATAGTTTTGGGTTGTCTCTTCAGGGGGTTCTCCAGAATGTGCGCTTCATCTTTGACACTGCTCTGGAGGATGTTTTGGAGAGCCGGGGATGTGTGCTCACCATGCCAGGTATTTATTTTTTACACACATACACACATAAAAGTTCATGTGCGAGAGAGAGAGAGACTCAAGAATGACCTCAAGCACTTTAAGATTTTCCTAAAGAAAAAAAGAATTACTTTTGGGAACCTTTCCAATCACCAGTGGCAAGATTGTAGCCATACATTTAAATCTGCCTAAAATACCTACAAATTGCATGTTTTGCAATTCTATGTTTTGATGCCAAATAGTGTTTCTATATATGTGATTTTGAGGGATCAAAGAGGTCCTCTTTATTTTGTCTCACTTTGGGTAAAGTCTGTGGGAATGGCAGACTTTACCCAAAGTGAGTGCTTAGGGAGTTTCCTAACCTTTACCCAAAGTGCTTAGGGAGTTTCCTAAGGCACTGCTTTATTCCTTGCAATTGCTCAGCTCTACCATTAACCTTACCTGACTTCAACCTGAAAACAATTGAAGGGTTCAGATGCAAAAGCCTCTAAATGCCACCTATGTCAAAAATGAGATAAAGATGGTGAGGGGATGCTCTTCACACATAGTATACGCTAATCAAATAATTTAACTTCTAAACCCACTAAATACCACTATCTTCCTGGTCTGAAATATCGATATATAGGCAAAAACCTATAGGAGCCTGAATTTAAATGCTCATTTAAAAGAAAAGTGGTCAGACGGATTTAGAGGGTTTTGCATCTGAACTCTTCAATTCTACTCGACCAGAAGAGCTGAACTCACTGCTCCTCTATGCTGGTCATGGTCAGATGTCTAATGTCTTGAGTTAAAACAGCATTTGAGGTGGAACATTGCACTACCCAGCCACGAGTAGTGAGCAGAACACAGGAAAACATATATTGTCGTTCTTGGTGTATTTCACTGGTCGTATGTCCCTAAAGAGCATGTGAAGCTTAGGTCCAGAGTATGCTTTTCATGTCTTATCATTAATCTGTCTTTGGACGGGGATGGATTTCTCAAGAACGCTACAGTGTAATTTTGAGGACTTGTGGGGTTTGCTTGAATGCTGCCCTGGGATCTTACGATATGATGTCAGCCCAGTTTGCGAACTCACTGTCAGCCTTCTGGAAAAAGTGGAGCTCCACAGCAGGCTGGAAGACAACACACTCTCTCTCTCTCTCACTCTCCGGGGAGGTTTTTTCGGCAGTTGGCGGCTAACTCTGAAAAATAAACCTTCAGCAAGGAGCTTGTGCATGGGCGCACCACACGCAGCAGGATCCTGGCCGTCGGGCCTTGGGCCATCTGAGAAAGCCATCAGGGCGTTTGGCATGCGGCTGAAAGGTGTGCACACTATCTCCCCCATCAGCTTGGGGAAAGTAGGTCACCCATCAGCCTCAGCCAGCTGGATGTTTTATCTGTCATCTGCATCATGTAGTCACATCATCACTTCAAAACTTTTTTGTGCATTTTTTGGTGCTGCCCCCCCCCCCCTTTTTTTCCCTCTTTCTCTCTGTCAGTGCTTGGCATTTTTATTATTATATCCTTACCATAGCTAGGCTTATTATGTCTGTTACCAATGTCTTTCTCACAACTCTCTCTCTCTCCCCCCCCTCTCTCTCTCTCTCTCTCTCTCTCTCTCTCCCCCTCTCTCTCTCTCTCTCTCTCTCTCTCTCCCTCTCTCCCTCTCTCTCTCTCTCTCCCCCTCTCTCTCTCTCTCTCTCTCTCTCTCTCTCTCTCTCTCTCTCTTCTCTCTCTTTCTTTATTGCCCTTGCTCTTGTTCTCTTTCATACACAGACATTCACACACCCACCCACACACCCACCCACACACCCACCCACACACACACACCGAACACATTCTCAAGTGCTCATTGGAGAGTTGAATGGGTATTTCAGAGCAGACTGGTTCCAGAATGGCCAAGTGATTTAGAGGCTCAGTGGAGCTCAGCATCCAGAGGATATCAGAGGGAGCCCTTTTCACCAGGGACCTGTTCTACATTTCACACATTCATATGACTCTTTTCACAAACATGTGTCTAAGTGCTCGGCCAGAAATAAGCACACATGATCCGGGGAAGTGCAAACAGCATGTTTCCTCCTCTCAGCATTGTGGAGTCAAACAAGACTGATTACGCTATTTTTTTTTCACTGCGGGCTGACTCACTGTGGGAACTTCAGCTTTCAGCTTTCGGAAGTATTGGTAAGGCTGAACATGCATTTAGGTTACTGTTTTGATGCGCATATGACTTCACTTGACTTGGCTTTTCATATGGGAAGCATTATACTGTATGTCCAGAGGCCTGATAATGCAATGGTCAGGTGTGGTTCAGGTAGAGTTTTGGCCATCTGTTCTCCAGCTGTGAACTTGTGATCTGTGGAGGGCAGTCCGTAAAAGGCTTCACCTTCAGAGGGACTTCCTGTGTGGAGAGGAACCCCATTAAGTTTTAGACTCCTACCGCGCCCTGTGCTTTACGTGCCTTTGGTGCCCTCCTTTTGGTGTCTAAAATGAGTTCTGACCTCATCAAAAGATTGAAATACATGATCAGCCACAGCCTTGACAATAAGTCCCTGACAGTCATTATTTTTTCTTTGAAAGCAGTTGAACATCTCAGTTGAGTGTGTGCGTGTGTGTGTGTGTGTGTGTGTGTGTGTGTGTGTGTGTGTGTGTGTGTGTGTGTGTGTGTGTGTGTGATGAAGGTTTATTACTAACAGGTTTGATCATTGTGCCAGTCCAAACCCTCAGCTGTTTAATTCTCTCTATGTGAGTTTTCCATGCTCATGATGGCCTCTCTCTCTCTCTCTCTCTCTCTCTCTCTCTCTCTCTCTCTCTCTTACTCTCCCCAACTCGTTCTTTGTTCTTCTCCTGCTGGGTTTGGGATCAAAGTTGAATCTCTGTTAGAATGGGCCTCTGTTGTTGCTGGGTCTCAGAGTCATATCCCAGCTCAATCAAACGTTTCACAACTCACAACAACATGTTTAGTGGTAAAACAACACCCCATCAGCCCTATTGGAGGTTGTAATATTTTCATGAGCATACTCTGTTTTGAGCAGGCTGAAGGAACTGACCCAGTTAAACACATCATATAAAAGCTAAATGTTAGACCACCACATCATATTAATGCCAAGTCCCTCTCCCCCCACCGCCCACCCCCACTGTTTCCTGCCCTCAGAGGAGGTCAACGCGGTGAGCGAGAGCACGGAGCTGGTGGATGTGGCGTCATCCATTGCCACGAACCTCATCAGCCCCAACACGGACGCGCCGGCCACAGGGTCCGAGGACAAGATGTGCGAACACTCGTGCGAGGAGCTCACCAACCTCTTCCAGGAGCTGAAGGGGCTCCGCGTGGTTGTGGGCAACCTCATCGATGGCATGCAGAAAGTGGTGAGTGACTAACTCCTGCCCCCTGTGTCCAACCACTAAAAAAACTGCCCAATTAGCCTCTGGGTTTGGCCTGAGAACTGAGGAGACGGTTTGTTTGT